>NC_141833.1:18641282-18832115 GCF_982586985.1 Callionymus lyra
TACAATGCGTATCGCGATACAGGGGAATCAATACGATACATTGTGATACTGTAGTAACAAGATATACGTGTAGTATTGTCGAGTACTTGTCTCTTGTGTTACAGAATTAACAGACCACATGACTCTTGATGAAGTCGTAACTACTTTCATTTGTTTTCAAACCAAAACATGAACATCAGCTTTAAAAGCTGCTGGAGTCACTGTATCCTCTCGTCCTCAGTCATCTTCATGATCTAGCAGAATTTCTTTGTTTCTTTAGCTGTGGCGGATGCACCTGGTGGCTGTAAATTTATATATATATATATATATATATATATATATATATACACACTAAAGTATTTCTATAAATATTTTTGATTGCAAAAAACTAAACAATTATATTCATAATCGATAATAATCGATACAGTGTTGTTGAATGATGACACGGTATCGTCATATTAAAAAGTATGAATATTTTGTTAAACCCCTAATCTCTCACAATGCTAGCAAACAGTTGATCACTATATCAGTATTTTTAAAATTATTTTAAAGCTTGTTAAATCCCACATAAAAATGCGTTGCTGGGCCTAGAGTTTGACACGTTTGATTTAGAGGAAATGCTACAAGAATGAACTAAAATGAGTTTATTTCAAATGTTAATTAAAACAAGTTAGTTTTGGATCATTCAACGTCTTCTTCTTAAAGTGTTTCTTGTCAGTTCAGCGTCGACACATGCTAGTCAAACATGGAGGATCTTTGTCGTCGTACAACTTTACTGCTGACTGATGATCGACCTTTGACGAGCTAAAAATAGACGCGTTCACGCTCGTCTACCTGTGTTTGCCGCCGCGAGTGAGCAGCAACAGGTTGTGTTCACCTTTTAAAACGAATCGGTGAGACGACGTCCGCGGCCCCGGCTTCCATGCGAGCGCTGCTCTATATATAGCCGGGCTAATGTAATGGCCCGTGCAGACACTGAGCAGAGACAAAATGGCATTACAATGCATTTTTCATCTTTCTACGACGTCTCTCAGAAGAAGGTTGGACTGGAAGGCGGCCTCGGCGGCCTTGAGGCAGAGCAGACTCTTTTGTTTACACAAGATTCCGTTTTACTTTCAGGAGAGTCTCCGTTCGCGCTCCTATATTTAGCGAGTACCCACTGAGCCGGTGATGGATTTTCAGATCCATCTCCCAGACTGCTCCGAGTTCCTGTTTGGACGGAAGAATTGAGGCTCGCAGCTTTCCAGAATTCATCCACGCTCAGTAAATCTCTGGTCTTAAAAAAAAAAGAAGCTGCTTTTAAGCATTTTTGCTTTAATTATGAAACAAAAGTTGTCAGGTTTGTCGCTAAATCCTTATTTGTATCGAGTATCTTTAAGGCAGAAACTGGGACAATAGTCACCCGGGCCAGTCTTTGACAAAGTTCTAATCGGTTTGTTCATGGATCTTCTGAGATATACTCAAAGTCTTGTAACTCAAATTCCACTGATCCTCAGTTCTTCACCGTAGATACAAAATAATACATTCTTCTTAACATCGTAAAAGACATGCTGGTTGGTCGTAGGTCCCGCTTTGAAGCAAATCCTTTTTTGGTTTCTAGCTCTGATGTTTAGGGATTCCTACGTGTACCTCCGATATAACTAAAAAATGTATATTTTTAAAATGGCTAAATCATTTGTTTGACTCTATTTTAGAGTGAAACTATACAACTTCTACAAAGTTTGTTCCAAATTCTTGATATTTATATTTGAGATTAAATGTCACCTAAAGATAGTCATGATACAGGGTTAACAATACCACATATTGTGATACTGTAGGATAAAATTTGTAGTATTGACGAGTACTTGACTCTGGTGTTGCAGAATTTACAGACCACATGACTCTTGACGTAGTCGTAACTGCTTTCATTTTTTTTTTAAACCAAAATATGTCCAAACATCAGCTTTAAAAGCTGCTGGAGTCACTGTATCCTCTCGTCCTCAGTTGTAACTGCTTTCATTTGTTTTAAAACTAAAATATGTCCAAACATCAGCTTTAAAAGCAACTGGAGTCACTGTATCCTCTTGTCCTCAGTCATCGCCGGGATCTTGCATTCTTTCGTTGTTCCTTTTAGCTGCGGAGGAAGTTATTACTGCTGCCATCTAGGGGCCGGAAGTTTAATTGCGACACAAATGTACAAACGCTTTGCATGTAAATTGTAAATTAAAAAAATATATATATATTTGAATGTATACATACTTTGCTGAAGTATAAACAATAAAATAACTAGGATGAAGAATTAAATACGCGAAAAGTAGCTGGCATAAACCAAAAGTAAAGTATTTTTGACTACTTTAGATGCTTTTACTTTGAAAATCTCTCCGTTTTAATTTTTTTTTAAAACATAATTCATGAGTTTTCACAAACAAACTCTTTGTTTTGAAGCCATGTTTCAACAGTTGCCCGGACAACACCTTCGCTCCACAGCTGATCCAAGTGAAATAGTTTGAAATGATTTTCCGCTGTAGGTCCAGTTGGACCGGCGTTTCCTCGGCGGGCGCTCCGGCGCTGTCACAGTCGGCTGCAGCCTAATGTGAAAGTCCATTACCGAGCGCTTCAAAATATGGAAACTATTGATCGGCTCCTCTGCTCTGCTAATTAAAGACGGCCCACTATTTGTAAAAAGTCAACCCAATTACCAAGTGAGCACATGAGCCTGCGAGCGGCCGGGCCGGCTGAAGGTCCACCTCCTCCCCCCCCCCTCAGTCGCCGGGACTTTTCCAGCCTTCAGGTCAGAGCTGCAGTGGTTCACTGTCTCCCGGCGTCATGTGACTCGGCGGCTGCATGCTTTATCTGAGCTCACATGCAGACGACAACGCTGTAGTTTCCCGCTTCGTGGCCTATCGGAGGTCTGGTTAGGAGGCGACCCGGGGCCTCCACCGTCCAGCTGCAGCCCGGGAACTAGTTAAAGAGGGCGTTATGTGGAACCCACCCCCCCATCCATGGACCCTTTGACTAGATTAATAAAGTTTATTTATATAATTTCTGTCCTTTAGTTGAGCCTTCACATATCACCACTAGGTAGGATACTTATCACAGTACAGGGGCAACAATACGATATATAGTGATACTGTAGTAACAAGGATATATGTGTATTATTGTCGAGTACTTGACTCTGGTGTTGTAGTATTTACAGACCACATGACTCTTGACGAAGTCGTAACTGCTTTCATTTGTTTTCAAACCAAAATATGTCCAAACATCAGCTTTAGAAGATGCTGGAGTCACTGTATCCTCTCGTCCTCAGTCATCGCCGTCATCATTGTTCCTAAAGCTATGGATGACGTAATGACTGCTGCCCTCTAGCAGCCGTTTAATTTCAACTTTAAAATGACTATTTTACACAGTTTCTTGAAATATAAACAATAAAATAACTATGATGAAAATGCCATATAGAATCCATCTAGTGCTGTTATATATCGATACAGTATAAAATATTGCAACGTTCAAGTGTATTTTCTTCAAACCTCTAACCACCGCTCGCCTCAGAAGCAGAAGTTTGTCGGCAGTCGTTGAGAAAGACGTGCCGTCGTCGCCCGGCCAATGGAAAGGCTGGATCGGAGCGAGCCTCGTAATGACTCAGGAACACAAGGCCCGTTTTATCCCGGATGACTAAACGTCCACATCAAACAAAGTTTATTTTGAGAATAGAATTTAAGAAAAACCTCCGGACAGGAAAACCACGTGTCTATTTGCAGCCGCCGCTGAAAAACAGCTGCAGATACCAAAACTAACCCCCGCAAAAAGAAAAACTTTTGATAAACTCTGGATGATCAAAAAAAAAAGTTTTATTTTTAGTGTGTTTTTGTGTCTCACTCCGGTGCGACTCCTGTCACATGACGGTCACGAAGCGCTCGGTAATTACAACCTCACTCCGTTTTTTTTTTTTTTCAGGCCGATCTGAAAATAAATGAACGATATTGTTGCAGCGAGTGGAAGAACTGGAGGTGGTTTGTGTGTCGTCTTACGTTTCAACGGCTCCTCGTGTTTGTGTCCCACTTCCAGTAAAGGATGGTGCGAGTGTCGGTGTCAGAGTGCGGTTGGGCTGAGAAAAAAAAAAAAAAAAATGGAGTACAAGTCACAAGATTTATTCATGCCGCCGACTCGCTGTCTCCCTGTGTTTGAAGACGGGGCGTGGAGTTATTGAGCAAACACTGTTGTGTGCACTAGTTTCTCCGGCAGGGGCCGAGGCGGGGCCACGTTTAAAAGTAGCAAAATTGGCGTTTTTTTGGTTGTTTTTATTAGTGCGATGGAGATGTAGGTCACCACCGCACACTCTGGCGGAGGAAACCCTCGGAAGTCTAGATTGTCACCACGGCTCATCGCGCGCTTGTCGGAACCAAAGCTACTGAACTGAAGCTCCTTTTTGTTTCCCTGCAGTGGTCAGTACCTGTCATTGAGTCTTGAGTGGATCTGTTGGTACATGTTGAACAAGTACTTGAGTCAACACGACATAAACTCTACTTCAAGTCTCTAAAACATGACATTATAATATAACATTGAACGATTCTAGCTAGCACTGTTAGCCGCTAGCTTAGCTAGCAATTCAGAATTTTTAATGATAGTTGAAAAAAAAGAAGCAATTAAATATCGTCTTTTTTTTGATAAAGTGAAAAATAGACGGCGGTCAACGATGGACAGTGACTTAACACCAAGAGTCATCTCATCCAGAACTTCAAAATAAAAGCCTCAATATAATAATACAAAATACTAATACAAAACGTTAGCATCGACTCTTGGCAGCTTCACTTTGTCTTTATTTTACTTTAATCTTGTCATGAAAAGTTTCTGTGGCATTTAAAAACTTTTATAAACTTTTTTTTTAAGTTTGATATTTTATGGTTAAATAATATAGTTTCAAACCGAGACCAAGGGCTGGTTAAAAATCTGCCGGGGCCCCAAAAGGCCCGCTGGTAGGACTTTGGACATGCTTGTTACAGTGTATTTAATCAATTATATATATATATATATATATATTTTCAATAACAAATGGTCATTTTATTTAATTTAAGATTATTTAAATAATAAAATGAATGAAAGTTTTAGTTTAAAATGACCCAAAATACTTATGTTATCATTTTTAATGCTTCAAAATACAATGTTTACATGAAATAGATCACAAACAAAAACTTGTTTACAATCTTAAAACCTACTTTTGTTTTAGTTTTCACACGTCTAAGTGCAGGATGAGGGGAGATAAAAAGCTGATCTTCTGCCTCGACTTAACTGTCACTCCCGGTCCCGGCTAGCCAGGGTCGTAGGGTACAGTGACGGTGATATTTGACTAAAACCAGGGACAGATTTTTTATTTTTTCCTCTCATGTTGACTCTGAGCGTGTCTTGGACCCGCGAGTCCACACCAAAGGATCTGCAGACGAACTTAACCCAGATCCACTCGCACGCCACAGCGGGACAGAACGAGGTCGTCGGGTAGAAGCCAGAGGTCACACGCGCCGACGGGGAAGACTCATCGATTCTCTTACTTTCATCCACCGTTTGAAGGAGGGAAGAGAGAAAAAAGTTGTGACCCCTGAAGTCAAGTGTCACGTGGCCACGTCGACGGGTCACGTGACCCAAAACCGCAGACATCGGGGAGAGACCAGGGCGCCTGTTGCTGGTCCACTTTCACAACCTATATTCCGCTAACGCGCCGCAGCTGTCGTCTGCTCCGAAAAAGACGACCCGACACATATTTAACCTCCTGACTTGTTATTGAACTGCACTCGCCACGTTTCTTCCTTCGCCGAGGTGTGTGAGTGTGTGAGTGTGTGTGTGTGTGTGTGTCGTCCAGACCGTCCGGCTTGATGCCGGCCCGAGGTTTTTCCCGGGTGTCCCACATCTGTCTGCCTGAGCAGCACCGAGGCCCAGCTGCTCGCAGCAGAGCTGTCTCACCTCCTCAGCGCCACCTTACGCAACCAAGACCCAAAAATAGACCAGACCGGGCGCCGGCGCCCTCTTGTGGCCAACGCGCGCCACAGCGGCAATAAAGCTTGTGGAAGTTTTAAAAGCCTTAAGACGGAAACATTATGACCACATCTGCACTTGTTAAGAGAGGGAGAGAGAAACAAACCACAAAATGTGTTTTTCTTTTCTTTTGAGCAAAAATTGTTGCGATAAATTAATATATTTCAAACGGATGTTTTTAATTGTGGCAAAATATCCTGGACTGTCGTCGTCTTCTGGTGTTTTACGTTGTCGTCACCTTTGTGTCTCCGCAGTTTCCTGGACAGAATCGACTCGGTAAGACAGAGCGACTACACCCCCACAGACCAGGTGAGTCAGCTGACCACACACACACACACACACACACACACACACACACACACACACACACTCCTCGACTCTAACCATGCGCTCGTTCCACAGGACTTGCTACGCTGCAGAGTTTTAACTTCAGGGATTTTCGAGACGCGGTTCCAAGTAGACAAAGTCAACTTTCAGTAAGTTACACAACAACTCCTGGCCACCGTTGTGAGTCTTTCCTCGAAGCGACAATGTGTGCGTTTGTGCTTCCGCAGCATGTTTGATGTCGGAGGCCAGAGAGACGAGAGGAGAAAATGGATCCAATGCTTTAACGGTGAGAGAAAAAAACAAACGCCTCGGTAGCGCCACCTTCAGGGGAGCGACGTGTGACCGTATCTCTTGTGTCCCCGCAGACGTGACTGCGATCATCTTCGTGGTGGCCAGCAGCAGCTACAACATGGTAATAAGGGAAGACAACAACACCAACCGGCTACGAGAAGCTCTGGACCTCTTCCGCAGTATTTGGAACAACAGGTGACGACTCTTCCCTCAAGTTTTCTATACACAAATCTAATATAATACAAAGAAAACGATAGAGAACATATTTATTTTGTTAACATTTAATGGCTGTCAACAGAACCCTGCATCTATTTTATTTTTTATTTTACATTTAACATTATTTATTTATTAATTTAATGATTTATAAATACAGTATTTAAATGTACAGCATTGTCTCAATATTATTATTTATTTGTAACAGAAAATTATATTTTTTTCCTTGTTTGTATTGGTCAGTGTAAAAATAACAATACAATTATATTACATTAATACAATATTAATTCATTGGAAATGACAATAAAGAGACATTGTGTTCTTCAGGGTTCCCTTGGATGCATTAAAAGTCTTACAAGGTTTTACTTTTGTGTATAAATGTATGAAGAGGCCATAACAGGCATTACAATGTCTTAAATATATTTTTTTAAAGTGTTAAAAATGTGAACAAAAGATAAGTAATGGTTTCAGATCTCAAAATATCCAATAACATTTATTCAGTTGTTTGAGTTGTTCGTAAATTAAATTTAAATTTGCTTTAAGCTGCAAGAGAACCCATAAATAAATGTGTTTCTTTGTAATTAATTCCTTTTGTTAAACATAAATACATAAGTGCTCTGTGACCCTGGTCTAGAAAAGAGCTTTATAAATATAAATGACTTACTTACAATGTTGATTATTTTAATTGTTGGGCCTCAAATGCAGAGAACAGTGTTAAAGTCAGTTGTATTGACGTCGTAACTGATCATCAACAAAACAACGACATGAACTGAGGTGTGTGTTCTCATTGTGTCTCACTGGCGCCCCCTTGTGTTCCAGGTGGTTACGCACTATATCGGTGATCTTGTTCCTCAACAAGCAGGACATGCTCGCCGAGAAGGTATTAGCTGGAAAATCCAAAATCGAAGACTACTTTCCCGAATACGCTCGCTACACCATACCAAATGAAGGTTAGTGGTTCGACGCCGGGGGGCGTCCAGAGACCTCCTGATCCACGGGGACCCCTTAACACGACGCGTCTCTTCTGTTTCAGCAACCCCGGAACCTGGCGAAGACCCGAGAGTGACGAGAGCCAAGTTCTTCATCCGAGACGAGTTCCTGGTGAGTCTGGGAATATTTTCAAAATAAAAGAATTTATTTTTACACATATTTTAATTCCAATAATTATAAAATGAATGTTCTAGATTCAAGATGTTTTAATTTGCCTTTTAAATTCAATATAAAACGCTGGTATAATAGTTTCACCAGATAATAACATGGCTTTGGAAGTGACATGATAATTTAAACTAGCAGGGGTGTCAAACCGGTCCAGAAAAGGGTCGAGACGGTGCAGGTTTTTGTTCCAACCAGTCAAGAACACATGAGTTAACGAATCAGGTGTCGGCTTAAACAAGCAACACCTGACTGACAATTAATTGATTACTGTCTTCAGTCGCCTGATTGGTTCAACCATATGTTGCTCGACTGGTTGGATCCAAAACCTGCACCGTCTCGGCCCTTGTCTGGACCAGTTTGACACTAAGTTGTCACGTGATCGTCTGTTTGTCGCGTGATTGGCTGAAACTTTAGTCAAGTAGCTCAGCACCAACTTTTTTATATTGACTTTAAAAAACTACGAATTACAGAATATTGAATTTAGAACATTTCCTTTTGAGTTATTGGAACTACATTATTAAACTCCATGTGTAAAAATAAATTTGACCTAAAATAAAGTTCAACTTTTCAACACAGAAATGATTGAATTACAATATGTTTTTTAAAGGCCTAAAAAGGCAACAAAAAAACATTTGGAACGTTAAATTCAAATATTCGTCGTCGTGGCGACCCCTCTGACCCCCCCTGACCCTCCCTGTGCCCCCTGCAGCGGATCAGCACGGCGAGCGGCGACGGCAGACACTACTGCTACCCTCACTTCACCTGCGCCGTGGACACTGAGAACATCCGGCGGGTGTTCAACGACTGCCGGGACATCATCCAGAGAATGCACCTGCGACAGTACGAACTCTTGTGATGGGACCGTCGGCCTTTTTTTTTTTTTTTTTTTCTTCCTTCCTCCGCGACCCTTGACCAACCGAACCCCAACCACCCTCTCCACCGTCCTGCACCTCCTCCTCCTCCTCCCTCCTCCCTCTCTGTCTCTCTGAGCGCCCCCTCCTGTCAGGGACTATGAAGTACTACTGAAGTGTGTCAAATCCTCTTTTTTTTTTCTTTTTTTTCCTCACCAACGTAGAAGGAAGTTTCCCTTTATTTTAAACGTCATTCCACTAAAGCCTCGCGCTACCTCCTGTTTTCTTTTCACCCCTTTTTTTCCTGGTGTGACGGGACCTCGGTGTGGAGGCTGCGTTCGTTCGTGTGTGTGTGTGTGTGTGTGTGTGAGGAGAAAGGCCATTTGATAGAGCGCATGTGTTTGTTCGCCAGGTGAAGCTGGCGTCCATTGTTTTTTTTGTTGTTTTTTTTCCTTCCTCCCGCTGCTCCTCTGCACGTGGACGACGACACGGAGGAGATAAAAATGCACTTTTTGCATCAGGTTCCTTAACTTTTTTCCTCCTCCTCCTCCTCCTCCTCTCGCACCTCCTCCCCCCTCCTCCTTCCCCCAGAGGAAGCGTACACACAATGTAGCATCACGATATTTATTAGCTTGCCGAGCTAGCGGGCGGACCGCTGACATTGCCGAGCGAAACACGCAAAAGTATTCACGACAGAAAAAGAAAACAAAAAAACAAAAAAACAAAAAAGGGGGGACTGAGGCGTCTGCACCTTAGCCCTGGACTCGGACCCGCTTTCTTTCCTACACAAACCTTTTGACGTGAGGGAGGGAAAACGTGTGAGTGTGTGTGTGTGTGTGTGTGTGGGGGGGGATTCTTCTTTCACCCCCCCCCTCGTCCTCCTCCTTTTACTCCTCTTCCTCCTCCTCCTCCTCTTCCTCACCCCCACCTCCCCCCCCCCCCCACGACCCCTCTTCTTCTTTTTTTTTTTTTGGTTAACTTGTACACTGTGCAAGGTTGAATTATCCTGTACAGACTGTAAAATGTAATATTATTTTGTACAACTTCATGAAAGAAAACAAATCTACTTGTAGATCTTTGTGCCTTGATTATGGCTGTACCTGTAAATGAGCTCAGATGTAAGTATGTTTTCGACTGCGCTGTACAGCTTGATGTCAAACTCGACCGGCAGCCGACGACTGCGGGTGGAGGACTTTCTCTGTAGAGTTTAGTTTTTTTCTGGTTTATAAAGAAAAAAGAAGAAAAAAAGAGGAAATGCTGTTTAGTAAAAAATAATAAAAAAAAAAAACTAGGGAAAAAAAAAACCTAAAAAACCTGTATACATTATGCAAATTAACCACTTACCTGCAGTGAAGACCAGATGTTGCAGCGCCATGCCTTTTTTGTTTTTGTTTGTTTTCAACGGGGGCTTGTTTTCCCTTCTTAATATTATTACTGACTTCACAGCTTTAAACAAACATCGGAGATCCATTGAAGTGTCCAAATTGCAACCTGGTGTTGTTTTTAATAGGAAGTTCTTTTTTTTTTTCTCTTTTTTTTTCTTTTTTTTTTTGGAAGCGCGTCTGCGATATGTACTGAAGTGCGTGCCTGTGCGCATGTGTACATAAGACGACTCACAGACGCATCGTGTGTGTGTGTGTGTGTGTGTGTGCGCGTGTGTGTGTGTGTGCGGGCGAGCGTGTGCGTTGTTCAATTTTCTAAATGTATGTACATGTAAATTTATAGGTCTATATAAATATATATGTACAATTATACATGTTTAATTATGTGTGTGCCTAGGTGTACATACCTATGTATGTATACGGTAAATATGTATACATACACACATAGGAAAGCATGTCTAGAATGGAGATGAATAAATGAGAGCGTGCAATATTACTTCTTTGGTCCTTCGGAGCCACGAGCCGATGGCACAGGCACTATGAATGTGTGAGCAGCACCCAACAAGACGAGCTCTTCTCCTTGTACAAACAGCATCAGCCTTTTTCTTCTGCTACAGTACACGTCTATCCCCGAAAAGAGAGTGAACTGACTGGAGGTGCAAATACCTTGTTTGGCCCGGGTGGATGATGATGATGATGATGATTATGATGATTAAATGACATTTTTATTTTCTTTAAATAAAGAGGCACATTAGAGGACTCTTCTTGGCCTGGTTTTCATCGTGTGTTGTCTGCTGCTCTTCCAAGTTTATCTTTGAATTATTAAGTTTTGTTTTTCTTCTTTTTTTTAGGTGATTTCTTGGTGAGAAAAATGTATTTGTATTTTCTAAAAAAAATGCGTTAACATGTGAAATAATTCAAGTAATTAGTTAGAATATATGTGGCTTATTTAGTCGTTTTTATTTATTTAATATACATTTGTGTCGATTTAACTTGCAAGTTAGCTTGCGATTGTTTAAATAAAACACGCGAAAAAATAAAACGGAATTTCCTAAATAGTTAGATTAAAGAGTAGTAAAGAGTAAAAGCATTATTTCATAAAATGACCCCCAGGAACTAATTTCACTTCATTCCAAGTTAATCGAATATAATTATTAATAATTTAAAAAAAAAAAAACGGAATAACTTCAATAGAATGAACTGTACTATTTTGTAAGAGAGGAACCAGGTTTCGTTTGTTTCGAGGGGACGCTTTTACCTAACGGACACCACAACATCCGGGGATGATCACAAGTAAGTTTTACGTTTTGTTTTACTTGTTTTTTTTTAATCTTCTGTATGGTATTTTATTTTAAAGCTCTTTTTAAATTAATTTTAAGATCACTTGTTGTGTCGCGTGACGTTTTTGAAACCTTTCTCGTCTTTCATAAACCGAACGGAAATGATTTACTACCGGAAATTACAGACATATAAATGTTAATACAATATTAATTCTCAAACTTAACTCCCAAATTAAAATTTAAAAAAGAGAAAAGAATTGGAATTTAAAAAAAACAATTAAACCTCTATAGGTTTTCACTTCAAGTCACATTTTGTTAGTATTTATCGTTTGTTAATATTGCGTTACATATTATACACCTTGGTTTCACATTCATAAAGGTACATCTTAACTTTATTAATGATTTGTAAACCTTAAAATAAAGTATTTAAATAATAAATAAAAAATAAAAACGGAAATTGAAGCCTACATCCGCCCCCTTGTGGCCGCGGGCGACACGACTCCTACGTCATCGTCATCAGATTTATTGTTCACAGTTGATCAGAAACAAATCGGGCAGAAATCCCGCACAAACGTTTGGCACAGAAAAGTCGATATTAAATATATTTCCAGCTCCTTAAGTCCAGTGAAATGATCACGACGTTAAAACTCATCTTTTTTTTCTATATATACATTTAGGATGAGATGTTCATGAGCTGGAGCTGCTCCTCCACCGGGGAGGACGACTGTCCTTCAAAGTGCGCTGACGCCGCCGTCATAATTTCCTGAAGATCATGGCTGGTCGCCAGCTGTGCATGCTGGGAAGTGTAGTTCAGAGGGACTTGTGTTTGCCCAGCAGACAGAGGGAGCCGAGGCACTGCAGGAGACCTTTGACCCACAGACAGTGGGCCAGCAGCAGCAGCAGCAGGAGACCCCCGGCCGAGCAGTAGACCCCGATCACCGTGCTCTCCTCCGGCAGGAAACACTTGGACAGGGAGAAGCTCCCGGGCGACACGGACGCCTGCGAGGGGTTTGAGAAGATGAGAGTGATGATGATGATGATGATGAAGATGATGATGAAGGTACGGACCAGGATGAAGCTCGGGTTGTTGCGGTTCCTCCAGCTGAAGGAAGGAACGCTGACCTCTGGGTACTTGTTGTCGTGAAGGACTTCACACCCGCTGTGAGTGTGTCCGCTCAGGATCAGGCGAGGACGGAACCAGTGCAGCAGCTGAGGAGGAGACATTATCTTCATCATCTTCATCATCTTCATCATCTTCATCATCTTCATCATCTTCATCATCATCTTCATCTTCATCATAATAATCATCATGATCTTCATCATCATCATCTTCATCATCTTCATCATGATCTTCACCATAATCATCAACATCATCATAATTTTCAACGTTATAAACAAAAACATCATCATCATCTTCATCTTCATCTTCATCATCTTCATCTTCATCTTCATCATCATCATCATCATCATCATCATCATCATCATCATCATCAACATCATCATCATCATCTTCATCTTCATCATCTTCATCTTCATCATCTTCATCATCCTCATAATCCTCCTCCTCCTCCTCCTCCTCCTCCTTCTCCTCATCATCATCATCTTCATAATCCTCATAATCATCATGATCTTCATCATCTTAATTTTCAACATTATAAACAAAAACATCATCATCATCATCTTCATCTTCATCTTCATCTTCATCATCTTCATCTTCATCTTCATAATCCTCATAATCCTCCTCCTCATCATCATCTTCATCTTCACAATCCTCAACATCATCATGATCTTCATCATCTTAATTTTCAACATTATAAACAAAAACATCATCATCATCATTATCTTCATCATCATCATCATCATCATCATCATCATCATCATCATCATCATTATCTTCATCATCATCATCATTATCTTTATCATCTTCATCATCAATATTCTGTCTTGTGTAAACATTGTACTTTCATCCTCTCACCCTCTGCGACGACTCCTTCGACAGCACGTCGTACTTCTCTCTGAACAGCAGGTGGCGCTCTTCAGGAGGAGCAGCGTCTTGTCCGGTGCAGCTCGCGTCACTGACCCGGAAGAGAGGATAGTGCTGCACAGAAGACTCTCTTAGTAGTGGTAGAAACATAGTGCTAGTACTGGCAATATTGGAACTGTAGTAGAACTTCATTGAGTAGTCAGGCCATCTTAGCTAAGTAGTAGTAACTAGTATTACTGGAGGTGCTATCAAAGTATGAGTCTTTTTGTAGAAGTACTATATTAAATAATTTAAATTTAAGTAGGAGTTGTAGTAGCTGTCCTAGTAGTACCTAAAGCCATAGTAGTTGACACTCGAAGTAACTGTTGTTTAGTACTTCAGTGATTGTATTGATATCAGCAGTATTTCAACAGTAAACTTTGAAAGCTGTTGCTAGTAAAAAATATTAATATCGTTACAACTGTTTTTATTTGTTAGCATGCTAACAGTATCAATGTTTATTAGTACTGGAAGTATTGTTTGTCGTTGTAAAAGTAGGAGTTCTTTTCGCAGTAGTATGTTCATAGTAGTTTGAATTTTTAGTTGAAGTAGCTGTTATATAGTACCTATATCCATACTTGACAGTAGAAGTAGTATCT
The DNA here is from genome assembly GCF_982586985.1 of Callionymus lyra. NCBI lineage: Eukaryota > Metazoa > Chordata > Actinopteri > Syngnathiformes > Callionymidae > Callionymus > Callionymus lyra. Next base: position 18,655,386 of record NC_141833.1, read on the forward strand.
GTAGAAAAGGTATTAGTACTTTCAGTGGTGGTAACGATAGTATTTAAATCAGCAGTAGTTTAACCGTTAATGTTCAAAGCTGTTGAAAGTAGAAATACAGTAGTAATATTCTTTTCAACATGCCTATTGCAGTATCACTGTTGTTTTACTATTAGAAGTATTTGCTGTAAAATTATGAGTATAGCTAGCAGTACTATTTGTGTAATAGTTTTCATTTTGTAGTTGTAGTAGCTGTTGCAGTAGTACAATAGACAAAGTAGATGAAGATAGTTGTAGTAAAAGTACTTATAGTTTTATTTGTAATAGAGGTACTAGTGTCAGTACTTCCAGTAACAGTAGGTTTAACGTTGTCACTTCCATAGTATTAGAAATGTAAAATAGTACCTGCAGAATTGTTTGGAATAGTAGCAGTATTTGATATGTAGTAGTATTCATGATGTGATATAATAATAGTATTGTTTGTAGTAGTATCAGTGTTTAAATGGTCATATTTTATGAGTATTGGTGCATTGAGTTGTCGCAGTAGAACATCATAGGTAGTATCAGCACAGGTAAATAATGTAGTATTTTATTAGTAGTATCTGGTCGTGAGTATTATCTGGACGTGTGTCAGAAGTCACGTGGTTATGTAACGTCATCTCGCGCGACCTTCAGAACGAACTTAACATTCCAGTCACTTTCTAAACTGTCAATCAACCCCACGCGCCTCTTGATAGTCCGCGCACGAGTCACCAGGAAGTCGGTTTGAAAAAAAAAAAAAAGAAGAAAGAAAAACCGTTAAGTGACGTCACTGAGTCTCACCTGCAGCATGATGGGAGAACTCGGCGGGTAGAAGTGAGAGCCGTCACACCCGTCCTGAGAGTTCTGCAGAAACATTATTATTATTATTTACTTCCTGTCTTCAGTCAGAGCTAAAGCGAGATTTAATAATTAATAGACAAATTATGATCAATTAATTAAATACAATAAATCAATAAGATCGTTTTTTAGCGATACACGTGTTTTGCGTGCAGTACACAGATGCGCCACCAGAGGTCGCTGCAGTCTCGTGATCGACTCACCTGGAGGGAACAGTTCAGGTCTCTGGACAGTTTGATCAATTCTTTCTCCACTGACTGACAGATGGGACACCCGTCCCCGTGCAGGGCCACACTGTTGACCAGCAGGAAGCTACACACACACACACACACACACACACACACACACACACACACACACACACACACAAAGAGTACACAACATTATAACACGTTTTAGTTTTTTATTCTATTTTTTAAATCGTCATTAATTCACTTATTCTTCTTTCTATTTTCCTCAAATTATTTAATTAATTATCTAAATGTGTTTGGTGTCGCATTTTTGTGACGTCATAGGTCAAATGACCAGACGGACACAGGTGTTTGTTCGTGACTAGAACCTCGAACTCCCGCAAGATCAAAAATGTTTTCAAGCTATTTTCTGAATGTTCTCTTAACAAAGTCGATTATATAATAAAAACTAATGATTTAATGTTTATTTTTTTCAAGTTTACCGGATGTTCAAATAAGTTGGTTTATCCTACGTTCTCAAAGGATTATGGGTAATTTTTACGAACCCTTCTGTGTTTTAATGAGCTCTTACTAATGTGTTGTTTTGATTTAATTAACGCTCGTTTGGTTGTCATTGTGGACATAAATATATAATTTTGTTGTTCATTTACTTTAATTTTATTAATTTACTTTATTTTAAATCAGAAGCTTTTATTGTCTAAACGCAACACATGATGTGATAGAATTACAGAATAAAAGAATGAAACAATATGAATGAAATGGAGATTAATAAAACAAAATAAAAAAGAAATAAAATAGGAGATATTACCATAAAATGTCATAAATGAAGACTAAAACAAGCTATGAATTAAAAAAGTTTACCTAAACTAATCTAATATTGATAAATAAGAAGGTTTTATATTAATCCACTAATATATTAAACATGCATTAGTTTCATGCTGCTCTAGGCCCTAAACAACCTAAAAACAAATTTAAAATGAATATAAAATTATATATTATTGTAAACTAAAACTTTCTTTGAGACTAAACACTCTGAGGTTCTCGACCTCTGACCCCTCGTCCCTGCTGTCGCTCACTTGACTCCGTTCTTGGTGACGATCCTGGTGGAGGAGGCGTTGAAGACCTTCTCGAAGCGCTGCAGCTTGAACCAGTCCATCCTGCAGAGACACAACAAACTCAGACCCGAGAGAATCCGTCGAGCCATCTGTCGAGACGGATTCTTCTCATCCGGTGTCGGAGCGAGACGAGGATCCGTCGGAGAAAAACTCCAGGAAAAAAACATCCTCGCATTCGGACGTGGGGAAAAAAAACGAGTTCAAATTGCTTTGTCGCATCGTTGAGCTAATGGCTGCAGTCGAGAAAACCACACATCCATCTCAACATAATATTTTTTAAGCCTTTTAAACGTCCCTGAACGCATCGCCGGCCTCACTTACTCGTAGTGGAATCCGATGTCGTGGTTCCCGACCAGAACCACCAGCTCGGTGTCGGCCGAGTGTCGGAACATCCTGTGGAAGCGACGCACGTCATCGTCCCAGTGCTGGAGGGAGAGGAGGAAACACGTGAAGAAGGACGGGCCCTGAACGCACCATCATTTGATTATTAATTGGATGGTGATGATGATGATGATGATGATGATGATGATGATGATGATGAGTCGAGGAGGAAAATACTGAGGCTGTTTTTCCCTTTTAAAGATTTGTTTTGTCTCCTGGGATCAGTTAATAACTTCAGTGTTTTTTGTGTTTTAGCAACACAGTGTTTTGAATGTTCTTTGATGATACAATCGTGAGAAACAAAAACTAATTGAAGACGATTTTTAACTATAAACAACTATAATAAAACAACTATTAATTAAAACCAGCTTTATTTAGTGAACACTTTATGATATAACTGTCACTGAGGGGGAAAGAAAACAACTAATACACTTGGAGAGCGCAGACCTCTGCCAAGGAGCTCAAGTTACTCGTTGATAGCAATGAGCTCAATAGGACAGCAGGGGGCAGCAGCTGTTTAAAAGCGTTTTTATAAGGTGATGCTAGTTTGGTCTGTCACCTTAAATCGACTTTTTGACTTTGATTTATTCACCGTTTTAAATTAGTTATTAAGTGTTTAGTATAACCTGTGACCAGTGCGAGGCTCTGAGGCCGTCGAGCCAAAATGGGGTTGAAAAATAATGTATAAGAAACTTGACGTAAAATCACATTCATAAGGATATTATTCATTAACTACAACTATGATATTGTTAAAATAATCTTCATTATATATATTGCGTAGTTTAGTTACATTCTAATATTGTAACTCTAACAACTGACATTTAAATATGATCAAAAATCATTTGTTTTAACCACAGATATATAACAATATAACATATAAAATATACTTCAGGAAAATAGATAAAAACATCAAACAATACATATACAATAAAAATACACATACATAAATTAAAAAAAGACATACAGTACACATTACAATAAATAAAAATGTATTTATCAAATAATAAAAATGATAACTATAGTAAAAACAAGTTTTATAAATAATAACAATAATACAATAATGATGACATTAAAAAACAACAATTATTAATTACAATTCTAAAAATTAAAAAATCAATTATGACAAATAATAAATGATAATTAAATAAAACACACACTTTTCTTATAGTAGTTTATGTGTGTGTATATATATATATATATATATATATATATATATATATATATTAATATATATAATATAATATATATATATTTACATTAAAAAAAGATTCTAAATGGCTCCTGTCAACAGTCTCTGTATCAAATGTTATTGACACCACTGTCCTAGAAAGATCAACGTACACTCTTGGCAGAGGTATGCGCTCCCTGAGTGCTTTTGACAGAAGAAAACCCAAACAATTATCCACGTTGTGATGTCATTGTCAATATAAATCTATCATTTTTATCAGAAACTTTTGTCGCCAACGCAGGATTTTTCATGTTTGCTTTACAATTATTGTTTAATTGTTATTGTTATTTCTAACCTGTAAATTATTGCCATATAGTGGCAAATAAATATATTGAATAAAAATGTAATACATTTAATTTAACTAAATCATTTTCTTGAATAGGAAAAATGTAAAATAATAATAACTATGTATTTATTTTTAACCAAACTTTCATTAAAACCACTACTAATAAAAAAGAAAGAAGAAAAATATATCAAAAACGAACATATGTAATTATATGTAATAAGAACATATTTACAATAATAATATTAAATTAAATATATTATGACATAAAAAACATGTCAAATAATAATCAAAAATAATGCTCAAAATCCCTGTGAAATCCTTTGTGTCTGGAGAATAAAACGAGGCTGTGGATCGAGACTCGATCATGGACTCGAGCTGCAGAGGTTCTTCCTCACGAGACCGTCTCGAGACACAAAGACCATGTTTACCTTCTGGGAGCTCCACTTGCCCTCGTCGAAGATGTCCCCCAGAATGAAGACCACCTCGGGCCTGAGCAGCCACAGCGCGGTCTGGAAGGCTCTCTCCATCTGCCACTCTCTAGAACCAACACAGGGATCAACAAGCTGCGGCACCGACACCACCGACACCGACAGACCCGAACCTCCTCAGCTTGTCGAACCAGTGCCCCCCCACCGCTCCCAGGAGGTGCGTGTCCGACAGAACCATGGCGCGCACCGGCGGCTCGTCCCCGCGGGCATGGCTGATCTTGGGCCAGGCGCACTTGAGGATGGCGGGGAAGTAGATGAGGTACTCGCAGAAGAGGAAGGACCCGCTGACCAGCAGGACCAGCAGCAGCGCCAGCATCCATCTGAAGCTGAGCAGCAGCATGTCTTCCTCACTGGATGATGATGAGGATGGTGGACCCATCAGGCATCTTCTCCTCTTCAGCCGCGCTCCAGCCCGGGGGGGAGGACCAGCGACCCCAGAGAAGATGAGGCGAGAGAGAGCAGCGAGGTCGTCCTCGGATGTCGAGGAGTCTGAGACCGAAGACCAGTTTCTCGTAAACACGGGAGCCGACTGAGACGCGGGAGACGCACGTCCGGTTTGGCTACAAAATAAAAGCATCGCATTCATTTCTACCATTTGGAATTCTTAACCTGTTATGTGACATTCCGAGGAGAAATGACGAATACAAATCTCGTTAGTCAGACATTCAAATCAATCAAATGGTACGTTTTATGTTATTTTGAGTGCCATTAAATCAGATTTAAAACTTTGATATTCACAACATTCCACGGTACTTTAAATTGAATAAATATAAATAAGAGTTGAGTTTTAACCTGAGATTAGTTTTTGCATTTTTTTTGTATTTAGTTAATGCACTTTTAAAATTGACCGGAACATAAAGTTCTGCCCTTCTTACACTGTAATGACAATTAAAAAAAAAAAAATACATATTGGATATTTTGAATTCCATGAAATCACATTCAAAACTTTTGTTATTCACAACATTCCACGGTACTTTAAATTGAATAAATATAAATAAGAGTTGAGTTTTAACCTGAGATTAGTTTTTGCATTTTTCGTATTAAGTTATTGCACATTTAAAATTGACCGGAACATTAAGTTCTGCCCTTCTTACACTGTAATGACAATTAAAAAAATAAAATAAAATACATATTAGGTATATTGAATTCTGTGAAATCATATTCAAAACTTTTGTTATTCACAACATTCCACAGTACTTTGAGTTAAATGAATATAAGTGATACTAGTCGTGTTTAAATCTGAGATTAGTTTTTGCACTTTTAGTTTATTTTTAAATGGACCAGAACGCAACGTTCTACTCTCCTTACAATATAATGACAATATAAAAAAAACATATTAGGTATTTAGAAACATTGTTCAATTCCTGCTCAATTTTGCCATTATTAGACTGAAAATAACAAATACTTTGTAAAATAGTAGAAAAAGGCTTATCTTAGCATGCTAAAGGAGACGTGCTAACTCAAAATTATCAAAGTATACATTGTCTTGTGATGAAATGCATATTTGTGCTACTCTGGAAAGAATAATCATGTACTTAATTATTGTTTTTATTGAAATAATCGAAAACGCAACATATAGACTTCAAATGGATACTTTAAATGTGCTGAAGAACCACACATGATAAAATAAATGCTAGCTAAAAGCTAAAGTGCCAAGTAAATAAAAGTTTCTTGGATAATAATGATGAGATTAAGGATTACAACACTCTTTAATTGATAGAATATAGTTTCTTGCTCATTTCTGTTATTATTAGATCATTAATAACAATGAATTCGTAAAATAGCACTGACAATGCTTATCTTAGAATGCTAAAACAAACTTGCTTACAAAATATTACTATAGTACTATGAAATTCATATATGTTTGCGTGATTAATACTTTTTAATTTGTATTTTATTTATAGAAAAACCCAATTAATAGACCTTAAAGGTTACTTTAAACTGGTATCAATGGAACCACACATGCTAAAAACATGCTAGCTGGGAGCTAACAAATGCTGCTACGTAAATGAATATAGTGAATTGATGTAATTTAAGATATTTCTGATGAGATGAATGATCATCGTGCTTTTCATTGATAGAACATAGTCATTGGAAGAAGTTTTTATTGAGGTTTGTAATGGTTGACATTTATTTTTGTGATGTAAACCTTGATATAATTCAAATGATTCGAAAGAAAACATTCATTTTGTCTGAGGCAGAGTCCTCAACAGAGCCAAACTGAAGACATTGAGCATTTACATTGAATGAAGGCAAGAGAATATTTTTTGAAAGGTTTAATTTGAAGGAGGAAGTTTCATAGTTGTTGTTGAGTTCCGTAAAGGTGTGTCCAGGTTTTTAACACAATGGAATAACAACCGTGGATTGATTATAGTTCAACCTCAGTGATAAAGATCAAGAGTTCATGAGCAATAAAAACAAGAGCCGAAGGTTAAAGTTCCACATTTAATGAAAGTTTTTTTTATGACCATGTTTTTGATAACGTCAGCTCCAGAAAACTTTTATTGCCAGTGTTTTAAACAGTTATTTTTTCCTGTGGCGTTGGCAGTTGAATGTTATAAATATACATAAATAACTTACTTAAACATTAATATGTAATAACTTTATAATAACTTTAATAACAGACACATGACCTTTTATTATTATAATTTCTTTTAGAAATAAACTTTGAGAAAATATCAGATGAAAAAGCAAGAAAAAAAATGTAAAAATTAAAGTAGTTTTCACCACAAGTTAATTTAAAAATGCATAATTCTATATTTTAACAAAAAAAGGTTTTTTTTTATTTCGAGTTATTTTTATTATTTAAACGTGTAAACACTTCCGGTTTCGTGCTCGTGAACGCTCGGTCATCGGCCAAAGCGCGCGACCCTCAGTTCATCGCAAGCGTCACGCACTTTGGCGGGAACCAGTAGAAAAGATCGATCATGAATTCGATCAGCAAAGTTAGTGATCATCAGATGCGGAACAGAGAAGGCGCGAGATTTACGCGGGGATTACAGCCGGAGACCACGTGACCTCGCGCCCTTAATTCCCGCTCGACCAGTTGATTCTTCTTTTAATCAGTGTTTGCTGCGCGTCTATTGTCTTCCGGTGACGTCATGACAGACGCCTTTTGTGCTCGATCAAATGAGGGGGAACTTCCTCGCGGGGTGTGATCCACATTTAGACGATCATCCCCATTTCTAAAGAGTCGCTGGAGCGAGAACTGAGGAGCTTTTGTGCGAATAAAGAAGACGAACAGGAAGAAGATCCGGCCTTCACAATAAAATACAACTTTCACACATTCCGACACATTTTAAAAGATATCCTCAATAAAATATCTGCGCTCCAATGATTTAAAATGTATCTAACATTTTATTTAAAGAAGAAACAACCCAAATATATTTAAGAACATTTATTTATGTGATGTTGGCTGTTGAATGTAATAAATACACATAAATACGTTTATAAATATTATTAATTAAACATTAATATATAATTAATTTAATAACAGACACTTGACCTTTGATTATTTTTTATTTTTCTTTAGAAAGTAACTTTGAGAAAATATCTTTTTTTTGTTGTTGCTGTAAGTAAGTAAGTCATTTTTATTTATACAGCGCTTTTCTAGACCAGGGTCACGAAGCGCTTAAACAATCAAAACAATATTCAATAAAGTATATACTTTAAAGGTCAAGATAAAACTGATAACACTTGGAAAAAACTATTTCCCGAAGGAGACCTTCTGAGGGATCCATAAAGTTCTACGTAAACTAACCTAAAAACGTTACTTTAATATTTTTGTTTTTACAAGATTCAATTCCCTTGAAGCACGAGTATCTAAACTTGTTTTAAACATCTTAGAAGTAAAAAATATTCGCTCTGTTATCATCAAACTATACAACACATGTATAGCTTCTTTAAGGGGAAAAAAACTTTGTACTTTGTGTTCTTTCCATTTGTTTTGCATTTTAAAGTTTATTTTTTACATTTTTTTTATATGTATTTGGTTGAATTATACAGATTTGAATGTAACACTTTAATCCGATGCAAGACGTAAGGGAGGCGTTACCTCTAAAGTAGTTTAATTCAAGTATACTTCGAGGTACAAACACACGAAAAGAGGAACAAAAACTATTCTGAAGTGATGCAACCGTCACTCATGTTGCAACACAAACACATGTTGAATTCCTCAAGAAAAAAAGTGCATTCGTGTGACATTCTCTCGCCTCCTCCCTCTCCAGTCGTCGCATAACATTCCCATGATTCACGGTCGACTTCACCTCCGACTCTCGTCGTCAATCATTGAGTTTCTTGGCATCGACACGGACCGACGGCGTCCTTTTGTTCCGACGTCTCGGCTGAGAGCGAGAAGCCGTCGGACTGGACTTGTTGGTTATTTGTGTCACGAGAGCGAGAGAAGACGTCGGTTCATTAGAGGTGAAGAAGAGTTTAACAAGGTCGTGTCGAGGGGGCAGCAGGTGACGTGAAGAAGCCTAGACTTCCCTCTTATGCAGTGGTGGAGAATAACATTTTCTCAAGGGGCCACATTTGTTGTGAGGGGTCATCAAGAAAATATAAAGGATAAAAAAGTATTAAATGAAGCTAAAATTACCATTTTATTCACTTTTAGTCTTTTAGATTTTCCAACCACGAGTATATTATTTATATTCACTGTTTTATTATTGTTTTTATAATTTTTCATGTGTTCTGTACGTCTTAATTTAATCTGTAAACTATATATTTTTTTCATTATGAACTGCTTTGACAACTCAGAGTAAAAGATGTGACAAGAGGTGGAAAGTATAAAAATCAAGGAAAATATGCTAAAATTTGATCTATTTTTAGATCTAAAATAAATTTGTTCTCAAATATTTTACTTAAATTCACTTGATTAAAAACTCACAAAATGACAGACGTGGAGAACAAACGTCCCAAAACAAAAAAACAACAGCCTTATTTAGAGACTGATTATGAGTAATAAAAATAAATGCAAATTAAAATCGTTCTTCATGACATGATGTTTAATCTCACGTGGTTCACACTTCAGTCCAGGTCTGAAAAATAATTTCTTCTGGGGTCTTTCCCTGGACCTCCTCCCAGTCAAACATGTCCCTTAGTCCAGGAGACATCCTGATTAAAAATCTCACAGGAGCAGGGACTCTACCTTGAGTCTCTCCTGGATGACGGAGCTTCTATGTCAACTTGTACATCATTTAAAAAGAAAATGAAAGCTTTGGTCCTTTTTTTTCAAGTCAAAAATGTGCGAGTCTAGCTGTCGAACATGGTTCTAGGGCACGATGGGATCCCCGTACGCACAATGTTTCTCGATCCCCAGGTTGAAAAAATTCCCGAACCCGTCCTTGTAGGCGCTGGTGACGATCCGGGCCCAGCCGTGCTCGCCCTGGACACACAAGAGTCCACAAACTTAGCAAAAAGTTAAAAAAAACATTAGAAAATGAGGCGTTAAAAACCCACCCAGAACTCTCCCCAGGAATTGCGGACGATCCAGAACTCCGTCCCGTCCTCGGCCACGCCCCAGCCGGCCACGGACACGATGTGATTGGGCAGAGAGAGGGGGTGGAACTGCGAGAAGACCCCCCCGGAGTATTCCTCCAGAGCCTCGGTGGCCATCAGAGCACAGCTGCAAGAAATCACACGAAGCGAATCTTACTCATCGTGAAGAAAATGTTAGTTGAAGTCGAGGAAGTCCTACAATAGAACCTCAAACCACCTGTGACCTCATGTACTAAGGGGTCGTACGCATAAAAAGATGCGTGGACATACTTTTCCACGTCAAATATGTATCAATAATTAAGAGTTTTTAAAAGACTCTGGCTCGTTTAAATATGATTTTAATATGTAAATGAGGGCGTGGAAAGGGACGAACTAGTCTGCGACTTAATTCTACGTTGACTGGGATGTACGAAGGAAAAGTGTATTTTTGTGCACGTGCAGATTCATACATCCCAATATTTATGTACGTGCACCATTTTCTGGATTTGAGAGTTCGACCATTTTTTAGTAGAAAATCCACAAACTTCTTTGTACATGAAGCCCCTGGAGTGGAAGTTTTATTCATGTAAATATCTGGTGATATGTGTCACGATAAATATAATTTAAATCTGCTGCGATACTGCAATCAAATGTGACTGCATCGACGAAATTTGTAACTGCTTTAGGTTGTTTTGAAACCAAAATATTGAATAGAATAGAATAGAAAACGTTTATTCATCCCCAGAGGGGAAACACACTTTTACAACAGCAGCAGCAGGACAATGAAAATAAAGTGCATGGAAAAAAAAAAATAGTAAAGAGATAATAAAATAAAATAAAATAAAACGATCTTAAAAATATACAAATTATTTACAGTTTTACAAAATTAGCACTATTAACAGAATAAGATAAAGTAAAATAAAATAAAAATTGAAATTAAATTAAATTAAATTAAAAAAAATGTTGTCCAAACATCAGCTTAAATATCTGATGGAGTCGACTGTATCCTCTCATCCTCAATCATACCCGGCATCTCACGGGATTTCATTCCTTTAGGAGGAGGTAATAACTGCTGCCATCTAGAGGACAGAATTTTAATATATTTTTGATAATTGTAGATAATATTATCTAATTATTTTATTTTATACACACTTTAATTTAACAAATAATATTAATTACTTAACAATAATTTAACATTTAAACCATAAAAAAAAATAATTATGAAAATTGTTTTTTAAAAATCTTTACAGTGCTGTTTAATACTGATGTGGTATTGTGGAAATAAATATTGCGATATTTAAGTGTATCTATATTTTCTTTACACCCAGTAAATTTTTCAAATATTTATTTATTTATTCCACAGTCAACCTTCACTAGCACTGTTGCTCCTAAGCTTTGGAACTTTTTTTTTATCTGTGCAGGTTTTTTCCTGATCTTCTGGGACTCCTGTGTTTGTCTGTTGTCAGTTTTTAAATGTTTATGTATTTTGAATTCTGTGTATTTCTTTCGATTGTTCAAGCGCTTTGTGACCCTGGTCTAAAAAAGGCGCTTCACAAATAACTACTACATACTTACTGTTTTTAAACAAACTTTTTAAGTCTTTAACGTTTGAAACCTGCTGTTTAAAAACAAGTCTTGGTTCTACCTGATGGGCCCGTTCTTGTACAGCTCCGCCTTCATGTGGTCTCTCCCCGTGACCCTCCCGTAGTCCCCGACCCTCCAGGCCGTGTAGTTCTTGACCACGGAGCAGGTCTGGAAGGAGCAGGTGCCGCACTGGTTGAACTTCTCGCACTCTTTCGTTCGGGTCGAGAGAGAGAGAGAGTCAGAGTGTTGCTCAAAGGTTCCCCCCCGGCTTAGGACTCTTACTCTGGTTGACGGCCTGGTAGTTGTTGCAGGTCTCGTCGGGGATCCCGCTCCTGTGGGCGTAGGCGTAGACCGGCATGTGGTCGCCCCCGTAGCAGGAGCCGGCGTTCCCGCAGTCGATCACGTTCTGCACCGACAGATACGCCGACGGCCAGACTCCACGCCGCTTGATGTTGATGCGATCTGGACCAGAACCAAAATTTGATTATCGGTCGGTGAGACTTGGACGGGGTCCTCCAGACCGGTCCCTCACCCGCCAGAGCGCTGGTGGCGCCCATGGCCCAGCAGGAGCCGCAGTACTGAGGGATGTGTTGGTTCCTGGTGGCGCTCACAAAGTTCTGCCCATCGATGTTCCTCCAGTCCCACGACGACGGAAGATCCGACGCCTTGATGTACTCGTGTGGACGAGGTCCGGTTCTGGAGCGGAAGGAAGAGAAAACCTTTCAAAATATGATCTGGTTCATTTCAAAATGGCGGATTTTGTCACTGAAATGGCAAATATTAACGTAATGAACACAAAAATATTTACGTCACAACGTTATTAATAGGGTTGAGAATTTTTTTAAATCGAGATAATAATATACAACAATATTTTATTCACGTTAAAATATTAATATTCGACAGCATTGTATCAGTTTATTTATTTATATACAGTATACAAAAACAGCAAAACATTTACATTTTTTTTTATTTTTTATGTATTTTACTTTTATTCTTAATCATAGTTCTATTATGGTTTATTTTTAAATAAACGGTGTCTAAAATAATGCATTTAATTGTTTAAAGTGTACAATATATACAGTGTTTGTTCATTTTGTGGTCGCAATTCAACTTCCGCTACGAGCAGTCATTTCCACCTCAGTATGTATCAAGCTGGTTCCAGCTGTTTTTTAAAGCAGATCTTTGGACATGTATTAACTTTCAGTTCTATCAATTAAACCAAAAGACAGAGGAAGAAAGATAACACGACATCTTATCTTAGATCCGTCTTAAAAGTGTGGAAATACTTGCAAAACAAATCGAGAATTTATAAACCTTTCGAGTATTTTTTTCTCAATTTCGACGACTTACCTGACAAAGTCCAGTGTGTCGTCCAAGATGGGTTTAAAACATGGCTCGGATAAAAGTCTAGAAGAGGTTATTAACAGAAAAAGCTGCGATAAACAAAGCAAGAGCACAAACACGGTCGCCATGTTGGCTTCTTCTGTCATGTGATGCATGCAATGGCTCCCTCTATGGACCAGAAGGGGAAACTACAAAAATATTACTTATTTTTGTCACGTTGCGGGTGAATATGATAATCAAATTAAATTAATTAAAAAAAAAAACACCACTCACAAGTTAATATATATGATATCCCTGGAGTATGAATGCATATAATTTTAAGTTTCATCTGGTTGGTTTCCCCTTTATTTTTAAGATTTAGTTTATTCATGTTTATTATTAAAGAAAAAAATAGCAGCACTCAATAGGGAATATGCATTTAAAATAAATAAATAAATACATTCAATAAATAAATACATTCAATAAATTGACTATATAACTGAAATAAGTATAGGAATGGCACGATATGACACATATTGCACGATTGCTTGCTAGAGATCAAACAATGAGTGAAAACACTTTCACAAATGTGGACAAAACTGAAACTCTGGTTACTTCTCCTGATGATAAGATTCCAGGGTTGAGTCAGTACTTGGGTGACTTAGGTCAGTCTGTCAAACTGAGCCTGAGAAACCTGGGTGTTGTATTTGATAAGGACGTGTCTCTAGTTCAAACTGACCAGAAACTGTTTCCTTCAACTGAGAAATATCTCTAAATTTAGGAAAAGTATGTCACAACACGATCTGGAGCTTATAATCCATGTGTTTGTTTCTTCTCGTCTGGACTTTTGTGTCAGTTTATTTTGGTGTCTAAACAAGAAGGATCTGTCTCGCCTGCAGTTGATATAAAAGCCATAATTCTGAGTTGCTCTAGTAGATGAACTCACATTTCTCCGATCCTTAAAACTTCTTCTGGACGTGATGGATTCTACCGACTCCTTTAAGAAGCATCTTAAGACCTTTTTATTTGTGCTTTTTCTTAATTATCTTATTACCTTAAAGTTCTTTTATTAATTCGTATGCATTTTATCTGTGTATTGTTTTGTTGTCCAAGCACTTTGTTACCCTGGTCTAGAAAGGCGCTTTACAAATAACTGTTACTTACTTACTTACTTACTTACACTATAATAATATTAAGTATTAAGTATTGTAATCCACAAGCAAGCCTATGAGAATACTAACATTTAAGCACATTGTAAATTAAATCAACAAAAAGATCCACGAGTGGACGTTATTGTTTTGAAGTTGTTGTCAAACTTCTAAGTACTTCAATCAAGCTACTTAATCCCACATCTGATTCTCCTGCCGTTACTCGATGAGTAACTGCTGCGATGCGATAAGTAGTTATCGTAGCTTTATAGATTGAGTCGACTCAGCAGAAAACTTTGAAGCGCCTCACTTGGAATCAAATTACTGGTAATGTAGTGTCGGATTATCATGTTCCTGAACACGCTTCCACTGCAGACGAGATTTCCATCAAGCTGACTGACAGAGAGAAGAAAGAAGTGCTCGACTGTTTATTCTTTTAATGACTTAAGCTTAAATTAGATTAGCAGGACATTAGGCACCTGACGCGCCGTCGACCGGAACACAAGAGGAATCACTTTGTAGTCATTATCGGCTCCTGGACGTCGATGCGTTCAGCAAGAGAAACAAATTAACAAAAGTTGCTTGTGTAAGAATGTTTGACTGTGCATGTTCATTTATGATGACAAAATAAATTAAAATCTTATTTTATCTTGTCTGTGAGGATTTTTGTGTCTGAGCTGGCTTGTTGCCTTGCTACGTTTTCATTTAATCGCAACATTTATTCGTTTATCTTTCAGAAATGAAGACTTTACTATTGTTCTTGAGCATGTTTTTGTTAAAATTGAGTTAATTTTTTGTTTTTTTGTAACAGAGATATTAATTGGAGACGTTTGCTCTACTACGCTAACCGTCATGCTAGCAAGGATGTCAGCTCTTCTTCCATTATTCTTATTATGTCAACAAGCTTCAAAAGGTAAGAAAACAAATGCGAATTAAAGGTTGTTTTTATTCAAAGAAAATTCTTATTTATTATTAGTTTTATTTGGCTTAGTTTGTTTGATATCTGCTTCTATGGATAGCTAGCTAGCTAGCTAGCGGCTAACAGGATTTTGACATTGGTCTCGACAACATCTTAATTTGACGATTGTTTATTGACGTCTATTTAAACAGAATAACAGATTTTAAAACCTTATACAGCTTCCAGGCTTGTTTAAAAGTTATTTAGCAAAAAGATGTCAGAACCTTAAGAGTAGTTTAAGCGAGCAATATTTGTTAGCTTAGCATATAGCAAACTGGTTTACAGATTAATTCAAAGCACAGATCTTTTTAAATTTCACTTATATTTCTTGAGATGGAAATAATAGATACATAAGACGTTATTAAAACCACATTAGTGAAATTCACTGTCTTGTTTTCACTTAACATAACATTTATTTGTTTTACTATCAGAAAAGAACACTTGAATATTGTTCTTGAGCATGTTTCTGTTAAAATTGACTTCCTTTTCAGGTGTTTCATAACAGAGAGATGAATTGGAGACGTTTGCTCTGCTATGCTAATCGTCATGCTAGCAGGCTAGCAAGGATGTCAACTCTTCTTCCATTATTCTGGAGGCTGGATGTCAACAAGCTTCAAAAGGTAGGAAAACAAAAGATTCTTAAATGTTCTTTCTTATTGTAAGAAAATGCTTGTTTTCAATGTGTTTGATTTGGCCTAGTTTGTTTGATTTTTGCTTCTATGGATAGCTAGCTAGCTAGCTGCTAACAGGATTTTTAAACTCTTCTCGACAACATTTCTATCTAATTTTGTGATTTTTCGGTGACGTATAATTAAACAGAAAACCTAATTTTTAAAACTTAATACCGTTCTGAGGCTAGTTTAAAAGTTATTAGGCAAAAATCTTGAACCGTATTAGTAGTCGAAATAAGCTACAGTTGTTAGCTTAGCATTTTGCTAACTAGTAGACAAATTTAGATTCAAAGATCTTTTTTATTTAACTAAGCATCTCTTGGAAGAAAATAATAGATAAATTAGACTTTTTATTGAAATTATCTATGAATTCACTATTATTGTCTTTACGCAACTCAAAAACAAATGGGATTTAAATTAAAATTTCCAGAAATATTGATAATGTAACGGAATTTAACTGTATATTCTGGATCCACAAGTCATTTGAAGATCTGTCACCGAGTGAGTAAAAGGATCTAACTGTGAGTGTGATAGAAACCACATGTTAAATTAATAATATAGATGGAAATAAATGAAACGTAAATAATATTGTGTTGAAAATAACCTAAATGAGCAGCTTGGCCTGCTTTACATGTGATGGTAAAATAATATCAATAATAAAAATGATCTTTTCAATTCCTAAAATAAGGAAAACAAGTTTAAAACAAACAAGTTTAAGTAAAAAAAGGATTCCATGACTCATTCTTAATGTCTTCCTTCAATCATGAAGTGTTTAGTTTGCTTGTATTTTCATAATCCGCTAAAGTAAACCAAGCATTTCCACTTGAATCATATCCACCCTGACGTGATTTCTGACCCTTGACCTCCGCTGTGATCTCTGTCGGTCCATTTGGCCTGGTGGTGTATCAATACTCTCCGGCCCGGATGAATAATGAATCAAAGGTTCCTTCAGGATCCACGTCCATCTGGGAGATTAGATCAGCAGCTCCGCACTTCAAACACCGAACCGTCTCCGGGCTGATGTTCGAGGTCGATTATTGATTATCGTTGGCAACGGTCGGAGGCCCCGCGGTGTCTCACATGTGGCCCCGGATCAGGGGGCCTCAGTCTGAGGAGAGTCCGGCCACCCGCCCCCCCCGGGGTCCGCGAGGTTGGCACCGAAATATGTTGACTGGAGATTTTCTCAAATAAGTTTTCCCCGAGCAGATTGTGATCTGTTTATTTTTCCGAGCGGAATCCGTTACGGCGATTAGGCTGGAGCGATGATTCATCAGATCACAGGACCTTTGCTGCCCGGAGCGACTCCCATCATACCTCCCGCCTAATGCACTGCGGAGGAAATAGAAAACCTGGATCATTTCCTCGTCAGTAAACATATTATTGCCTCCATGAATTAATCATCTTAACCTTATGTTAATGCTGCACTGCAGGGCTTTACGCTGCACAACAAGTAAACATTGTGTTTATGATGACGAGTCAGATGCTGGATCGTCACAAGGTTTGAGGAATTGTCGTCACAAATGAATACTTTTGATATACAGCAGTATTGATGGAGGAAGATTGTTTTGTGTTTGTGTCGTACACACTAACGGGGTCGTAAAATATTGAGATACTGAGCCACTTACGAGTCCGGGTGTGCACGATGACCTCCACCCAGATTATAGACATTTAAACTAGACGACAGGAAAACAAGGCAGGATGTCGTAGGATGTGTTAGAAAAAGAGTAGTTGTGTTCAAGTGTCTGGGGATAAGATACGTATACAATATATTTTGATACTGTAGCGACAACAATATATAGAATTTATTTTAAATGATTTAATTGCTGTACAATTGTCAAAGCAAACTCACTGATCATTATCTTGATCTTTAAAGTATGTACTTTTTTGAGTATTGTTTTGATTGTTTAAGCGCTTTGTGACCCTGGTCTCGAAAAGCGCTATATAAATAAATATTACTTACTTGCTTACTTACTTACTTACTGTGTGTATCAACATTTCTCTCTCTTTATAGTAAACAATTAAGAAGACAGTGAAGGATCTATATTTGTATTTAATAAATACATGTATTTGCAGAATATTTTAGGTAAACAAATGGGAAAAAGTAAAAACAGGTTTCTTGGCTGTTTAAATGTTAATTGCTAATTAAAGAAAATGGTACAATGCCTTTTCAATATTGATACAGTGTCATGAATAAAATATTGCGATATTTAAGCTATTGCTATTCTCTTACAACCTTAAAAAAATAATACACAACATCTACAATTATTCGCCACGCACATTTGTGGATATCTTTTCTTAGACCAGAGCTCAAATGTTTTGGGAGACAAAGTTAAAATGTATTTAGTTACTAGTTGTTTAAATGTTTTTTCCCCTGTTTTTTGTTTTAAATGTTCATTTTGGCTAATAAATCTATTTTTTTTATTCATTTTCCACCACTGATTCTCTTATCAGGGGCGTGAACAAATGTTCAAACATTCACACAGACATCATTTTGTAAAATCTATTGTAATGTATTTCGAAATGTATCGAACTATAATTGTGTTAAATTGTATTTGCTATAAACCAAGCCTTTGTAAAATGGGGCCCCATGCCAAAGGTTTAAAATTAATTAATTTGAATATGTCAATTAAGAAAGATCTTGAAACTTTTACGCCAGTGTTGTAAACACAGCACAGGGATCTTTTTCTGGTGGTTACAGGAAATAGAAATGAAATAATACGAATTCAATAAAAATATATTCATAAAATAAAAATGAAAAAAATACATTCAAATTAAATAAGAGACATCACCATCAAATGCAATTCAAATAATGCACAATTAATACCAAAAAATGCATAAATAAATCAAATCTGAATCAAAATCTTTTATTGCCAGCGTTGTAAACACGTAATGAAATATTTTTTGTAGTGAAAATAAGCAGTAGAAAAACAGAACCAAACACCAAAGCAGCAAATAGGTGCCATATATATATATTATATTATATATATTTTTTTTAAATCTAGTATCCTTCTAGTTTTGATTAATCAAGTTCCATATTAACTCTCTATTACTTTTCCTTTTTTAAAAAAATTCTAGAACAGCTGTTAAAAGTATGAATTATGAAAAATAAACTGTTCAATTATTGATGTATTTCCGTGTATGGCCACTAGATGTCCCTGTTTCCCTCCATTAAATCAGATTAAATGCGATAAATGAATCTGTAGCTTTGAGGTTGAAACTCGATTAGGAAGTTTTTGACTGAATACTTTTCATCTCTAGTACTTCATTCGTACACGCGTTTATAAAAAATAAAAAAAAATAAAAAGCTGAACTATATACTTTGGATCGATGCCACGTTCTCTCACAACAGGCTACTTGTGGCTCCTCGGGTCCATCTCCAGGTCCCACCTCCAGGTCCCACCTCCAGGTCCAGCCTCCTGCCTCCAATTATACCCCGGCGAGGGTCGGGCCCGGGAGGCTGGTCCAACTCCCCCGAACTCTCCCTCTCAGTTGGCTGCCACAGCTGTCAATCACACGCCGGTCCTGGAGCCCTCTTGTTTGGCTCTGCTGGTCCCGGACCAGAAGTCAGAAGTCACAGTTCACTGACTGGGGGGCTGGAGAAGGAAGGAAGGAACAAGTCCTAGCCTTTGGAGCTCGGGTTCTCCAAACAACTTCTGGACTCAGATCAGTGAAGAAGAAGAAGAAGAAAAGTGTTGAAGTTTTTATTTTTTAATTTTTTTGGGGGTTTTGGTTTCTTCTGGATCTTCTGGAGGTTTTGTTGTGCAGCGAGCATGACGCGGATCTGAAGAAGAAGATCCTGATGTTCTCCAGAGGTGACCTGCTGAGGAGTCCGCTCGTGCGCGCGCGCGTGCCCAGGTGACTCCGGGCAGAGCTGATGTGTTCTTCTGGAGCCGCGACCCCGTCTCGAGACAACCGGGATCTGACCGAGCGCAGGACTGTAAGGATGCCCCGGGGAGCCTAGGAGCAGGACGGTCCTGGACTTCTGCGAGCGGATCCGGAGTCATGGCCTCTGAGGTGGTGTGCGGGCTGATCTTCAGGTTACTGCTGCCAGCGTGTCTCGCTGCGGGTGAGTCTCTCTGCTGAGAAACATCCATTATTGTCCAAGAAAACTCCACAAAAAAATCTACTTTTACCTCAAATAAATATGGATCTATGCGACTATTTATGAATGAGAAATATTCAAAACATCAGGTTCATTTTATCACTTAAAACCCTTCAATAAATGCACATTTTATTGAGAATATCGCAACTTTATTTGTGTGAACAAGACCAGTATCTTTTCAATAAAACTTTATTTAATCACAATCATTTAAACAAGCTCGTCCATTATTTTTTAACACACTTTTTTGTTAAAGTTAAGCTTAAATGAAAGTAGAAAAAAACACTCAATGCTATTATTAAAATGGAGTTAAAATAGAATGAAGGACATCTATTGAGAATGTTTCCTGCAGGTGAACAGATGCACCTTTTTTACTGGACTTGTTAGTCACAATGAAAACAGAAGTGAGATCCATTAGTCATGTCTGGACGTTAAAAACACCTTTTCTAGATCTCAGTGATGAAATTGTATATAGTTTCACATTTAAGTTTGGGTAAAACCTTTGCAGATTTGTAAATATTTATATTTTAGATCATTTATTGTTTTAATTTTTGACACAAATTAGAATATACAGAATAAAGTTTCAACTGAAAATTCATAGAAGCATGACTGAGATTAAACCAAGTAAGTAGTGAACAATCTAGATGCATGTGTTATTCAGATAAAGCAATATATTAACAGTTCCTCAGCCAGAGATGATGGAGTAACGTGTCAAACATCGAGCGACCCTTATCGACATCTTAATGTGATTTAAAACAAATGTTTTATTTTCTCAATCTGACAATGTTAGTGACTGTATCTCGTAGTGTGTCAACCTTATTTACTCCATGAGTCCCACACATGCCTGTAATGGATGTAAAATTGAGTTAAATACTTGGTTAATTCTAGTTAAGATGATAGAATGAGCCAGAGAGGTTTAGTGTGTTTACAGTTTGCAGTTTTTTTTAAGGAAGCAGGAGTTTTATATTTCGATCAGCAACAGGATCGGTGCCAGTTTAACAAACGTGTCCATGTTTTGAAGCGAACTCATAGGGGAAGGAAAATATCCTCACAGATGCTTGATACTGAAATGTTGCATAACGTATCGTCTGTTATTCAACATGATTTTCTGGGGAAAAAATAAAGCAATAATTGAAAGAAACTATATTGAAATGAAAGAAATATTAGATACAAATAAAGATAAACTAATGTCACAAAAATATAATACTTATCGACTTAAGATTGATTCAACTATAAAGATAGACATGTTTGAATATTAGATATTCTGTCGACAAAACAAGTTCAGTTAAGTGGAGAAAATACGGTTCAATTATTGATCCATTAACTCGTGTTAGATTCTGTACAATAACCTGAACAATATCTTACTATAGTACAATTAAACGTGGCTATGCTGAATAAATGGAACCAATGGGTTTGAATTGTGTTTTTAATATTTTACTGTTGAAGTAGGAAAATCAAGGAATTATAAAATATCTAAATAACACATTTGTAAAATAATACTTGCATAAATTCGTTTGATTTTTATTTCTTAAATATCATCAAGTATTTATTTTCATTTTATTTTTATTTTCATTTTATTAATTACAGTTCAAGTAAAAAAAAAAGAATCAATAAAGTAATATTTTGAAAAGTCTGTTTTAAATAAAGCATGTATTATAATGTTAATTTATTATATGAACATTTACAAAAAAAAACGAAATCTTGCTACTTATACATGAATGCTCAGCTAATATTAAACCATTTGAATACTAATTAAGAAGAAAATATAATAAATAATATAAAAGAAACAAATAATTCATACAAATGAAACTATAACATTTTAATAGAAATGTTTTTCCAATAAAATATAACATTTTAATTTGATCCAGAAAGAGTAGAGAATTGGGTAAATATAGGGTTTACTCTGATTTCCTCCCACTGCCCAAAAACACGGGTTAAATCGCCCGAGCGTGTGATGTGTGTAAGTGATGACACAAAATCATTGTTTGTAAAGCGAGCTCGTAAAGTGAGTTCGTGAACACGATCACAGGAAGTGAAATATCCCAGAACCGCCCTCGACCCTCCGTGATGAGTCGGCATATTTTGGGATGTTCATGAATGGATCCGTGTCGATGATTACGTTTGTGTTTGTGTCTCGCAGACGCTTGTTTTTCTCTCCGACACCTTCTTTACTAGAGAGTCGTAAACATAACCACAGCTCCTGCTGTCCAGAAGGATATTCCACCC
Organism: Callionymus lyra; assembly: GCF_982586985.1. Classification (NCBI taxonomy): domain Eukaryota; kingdom Metazoa; phylum Chordata; class Actinopteri; order Syngnathiformes; family Callionymidae; genus Callionymus; species Callionymus lyra. The sequence continues at coordinate 18,677,420 of NC_141833.1, forward strand.
TTCCTACCTTTACCCTGAGTCCTCTGTGACTGCCACCCTGGCTAACTGGGACTATTCATGATAGGCAATATTTGTTACTTACTTAATTTTTCTCATTATTTTATAGAAAAGGAAAAAAAAACCACCATTTTTAGTTGGTAGTCCAAATATAAAGATCTTAATTCTTTTAATAAACACTTTGGTTTATTATTATATAAATGTTTGAACCTTAAAGAGATCAATTGTTCATTTTGTTCAACTTTTAAAGCATCAATGTGACAAAACGTTTTCTTTTTTTCTGGATTTGCGTTTATTTTTTCCATCTCCTAAAAATTTGATTTAACTGTATTTATTCTTTACATTTTTTTTAATTTTTTTAAAAAATAATTTTTAAAGATTATTAAGTTTCTTTTTGTCAGTCATGAATGAGAAGCTCAGTGTAGCTTCTTCTATTTTGTTCCTTGATTTCAATTTATCAAATTTTCTCCTGGATTGTACAAGAATATCAAAGGAAAAGTCCAAACAGATTTTAATATTGTTTAAATATTATTGCTAATATAAGCAATGACTCGTCTCTGTGGTTGTTTTAAAGATTCTTCCCTCAGATGTGAATCACGTCCAATGATAACTTTGATTTATCTAGACGCAAATGAATCACTCTTTCAGTGGAAGTTCCCGGATTATTTATTATTGTATCTCGGATTTCTAGAGAATCAAAGCTTTAACATCTGAGCAATGTAACCGAGTAAGTAAGTAAGTAAGTAATTTTTATCTTTAGAGCGCTTTTCCAGACCAGGGTCACAAAGCGCTTAAACAATCAAAACAATATTCAATAAAGTATATACTTTAAAGATCAAGATAATACTGAGAACACAACAGGAGTTCCAGAAAATCAGGGAAAAGCCTGAACAAATAAAAACGTCTTAAGATGTTTCTTGAAGGAGTCAGTAGATCCATCAAGTATTGATGAGTCTTAAGGCCATAAAAATACTTTTAATAAAAATGAATAAATACAAAGCCCATGTTGTCCAGGAAGGTTCTCATTCATCCAGGTCATGGTTGTGTTCAAAAGCGAGTCAACAGGACTGTGTAGAGTTTTTATGAAGACGTTATTTCGTCTTTAGAAGTCTTGCACGGACTTCAAAGGATGCTAGCGCGTTATTCGGCCGATCGCGACAGATTCCAAAAAACGATGCATCATCTGCCAAAGTTGATGTTACTGTTACTTGCTTCATATTTAGCTGTAGATCTTTAATGTAGTTAAAAAATTTCCTCGGGAGGGAAAACGAGCATTTACGCTAATAATAAGGGAACATTTCGCACTTTGCCGTTTCAAGCCTTTCTGGCTTTTTCGGACGAATACGGCCAAAACTGAAAAAATAATCCATAGTCCAGACACAGAGCAGTTTGTGGAGTCATGAACTAAGATAAAATGATAACACACTCTATCAAATATAGATGTTAAAAGTGATCGAGAGCTGTGATTGGTTGGCTGGGCGGCCAAGCATTACCAAACTGTTTAGCGTCGCTAAGAGGTGTTGTTGAGAAAGATGTTGTCTCGCATGCAATGTTGAGTTTGCAAGTTCAAGTAGATGTCAAAGAAGTGAAAAATGTAATCTTCACGATTTCACGTTTTTTCGTGAAGTGCACGGAACGTAACCCCCGAAATAAACGAGGGGCGACTCTACGGTATTGTTGAGACTGTTTTCTCTAACTCGTGCTACGTTTTCTTTTGTGTCCCGCTTAATTTAATCAGAATCTTCTCGGCCAAAACGTCATCAGCTCAGGTTGAAGTTAGCGGTAAATCGTGGTCTAGTTACTAGTTAGCGTGAAGGAGCGTCGCACCTCCGCACACCAGACTCTATAAAAGAAAGGAGTTTGTGTTACAGTAATTCTGTGGTCGGGCCACAAATGAAAACGATTAGCGTTTAACTGCCACTGAGGTTCGGGCTGCGGCGTCTTCTCCGCGACCAGGATGTACTTTTAACGCTAACAACATCCTGGGTCTATAGATAAGACCCACTCAGTGGCATCACCTGACCGTCCGACGCCCCCTTCGTTTTCCAGAAGCCGTCGCGGGGCCATGCATCGTCTCCATTAATTGGTGGAAAGTCGTTTTAACCGCATGAATTAATAATGCGGTTTGTGAGGGGAGAGCAGAGTTGCCTTCCATTTTATCGTAAACACGGCGTTTAATATTTGATGTTTGTTTCAAAGTGCAAATGAGCACTTGTCACTCAGACGCAGGCGGGAGCTCGACAGGAAGCAGGAAATGTAAAGTGGAAAAGCAGCAACATATACAGGAACAGACGCAGACGCAGGAGTCTGTCGGCGGCTTCCACACATCAGGCTTGTTTTCCTGTTGTAGCGCGACGACCAGATTAATGATCGGAGTATTAGTGTAACAACGATGATGATGTTGGACTGGACATCGTGAATATTGACAGATAAATATTACTTATGTTCAGTTACGACAGATAAATTGATCTTACTTTACTGAAGTTACATTTAAATAGATTAAATATTCTTTATATTTTCTTGCTCTTACTATTATATATTTTCATATTGTAGTTTCCACACTGTAAATAAATCAGTTCAATCAGTGTCTTTCAAAATAAAATTTGGTTAACTAGAGAAAATAAAATGAAACATCCCAATAGAGAATTTGTTATTTATATTATAAAAAAATAGACAATATTCTGTAATTATTTTGTTCACTTGTATGTGTTATTTGTTTTTAAAATAAAAGTAGCTTAATCAAAAGTCTAAAATAAAATATTACTTATTTTTATTTCTGTATAATTTTTATTATTGTAATTTAATACAGTGTTTTGTTTTTTAAGAAAAGCGGGAAATTATCGTTTATATTCTGTCAAGAATTTCAGTGTTTTTACACAGTTTTGTTCACTGTTTTATGTCATTATTTAACATATTAAAAAACTAAAACAAATGTATGTTCATTTATATTTTATTTATTTTCTTGCTTTAACTATTATATCCGTATGTTTTAATTGTTAAGCATCTGAACTCAAATCTAATACAACAAATATAATATAAATAAAATAATTCAGAAAAAAAGTTTCTTTATCTTAAATATTATTTATATTCTCTCAAAAAATAAAATATTGCTACACAATTTTATTCACTGTTACGTGTTATTATATAATAGATGAAAAACCCTCGTTTTCGATAACATTCAAATATATTTAATTTTTTATATATATCAAATTTCTACACAAATAAAAAGGTAGTAAAGTAGTTTGAAGTAAATTCAAGTCTAAACTAGATAAAAATAAACCATTTTTATTTTATTAATTTCTAAAATATCTTTCAGTATTATTTCTCTTTCTTCAGTTATTCTTAATGTTATTTATTATGCTGTTTTTAGAAATAAAAGATTGAAGTTATCACTCTTTAAAATTATTAAAATTATAATCTATATTCTCTCAAATCAAATTTAAAATATTTACACAACTTTGTTCACTGTTATGTCCTCATTTAATCGCACACATTCTTATGTTCAATTACATTTTTTAAAACATCATTTACATTTTTTTTGTGTTAACTATTATATATATATATTTTATTTAGTGTCAACACTACAAACAAATAAATGTAAACACTGTATTTCAAAATAAAACTTGGTCAACTGTTTTTAATTAACTTGTGAAATGTTTAAGGGTAATTTATTTGAGTTATATTTACACCAATGCACATTTATTTACCTCTTTCTTTCTCTTAATTGACTTCATATAACTCTAATAGTATTGTTTGAATCAGACGTTTGAATATTCAAGATTATTCTGTCTCAGATTTGTACGTTTCCACCGTGAAATCAAGTATTAATACACAGTAATTATCAGTTCATCTCACAAAAATACATTCCATTTTTACTTTTACAAAAAAGAGGAGGAGGCCCCGGGGCAGACCCACTCAGAAAGTTTTATTTACAGTACTTTTAAATACTCTAGATGTTAAAAGAGCCATGAATAATCTCAGGTACAACAAGACAAAAGTGGGTTAAAAACCAGCAGCCGCTCAAAAACATCTCCAGCTCGTGGACGAGCTACACAGTCGCCGTTTCCTGTTGGCCATCTGACAGCACCTCTATTGAAGCGCTGTGTACACAGTCTCCCGGCCACTGCACACACACACACACACACACACACACACACACACACACACACACACACACACACACACACACACACACACACACACACACACACACACACACACACACACACGTTCGCACACCGCTTCAGTTTCGAACCATCAAACGCGCAGCTTGTTTGTGTGTTTACTGGAAGAGTTGTGGGTCTGGACATGATTACGAACACACACGTGTTTCCAATATGTGATGCGTGAGTCGGTGTGAAGGTACAGTCGAGCCTGCAGGGAGACGAGCGAACATCAGTGAGGCTCGTTCAAGCTCTCCTGGAATCAAACTGTTACCTTCACGGCGAGAGACGCTGATGTGCAGAACCTGCTTTATTGAGTGAGGAGATGATGCTTCACACAGCAGGGCAGAGGTCCGTCGTAAATAGCAGTTTTTTAAAAAAAAAATAGATTTTGAAATTATTGAAATTTCACTAAAAAGTTATTGTTGGTAACAGTCTTTGTGCTGACGCTGATTTATCGTCATGTTACATTAAAAACAAGTTCAAATCTTTGAATTAATGAGTGATATTGTGAGATTTAAACCAATATAAATGCAAAACTAGTACATTTTCAACCGTGCTGTTTCTTAACAAACATATAAAAACAAAAAAAGTACATTAAAATGTACTTTTAGTATTAGTTTACTTCGAATGTGTCGCCAAAGCCATTAATCTATGGATTCATCGTCGTGATTTCATCACAATCTGACAATTATGCGATGTTTTTAAAAATACGGATTTACGTTATTAGTCTTTTTTTTAAGTTATACATCAAAATGGATTAATTACTATTTATATTCTTTAAAAATGACAATGTTTTTAAACAATTTAGTTCACTGCCTAAATTTTATATATATACAGTAAGTTGATATATATATATATATATATATATATATATATATATATATATATATATGTGTATGTGTGTGGGGGATCAATCTTTGCAAACTTAATTTTATAAATTACATTTAAATCTGAAATATTTACAGGTTTTTACTGAACGTTAAAATAAAAAAATAGTCTTTGATGTAGGGAATCAGATTTAAAAGCTATTTAGTGAAAATTAGGAGAAAGTGTATTAAATAAATGAGCTAATGTCTATTAAAAAAAATAGTTTAACTAATCAAGAATATAAGATGCAGTTTTCTTTAATTAAGAGCTGCTATGTTGTAGTAATCAGATAAAGTAATTAATGAAAAATTAGTTTCTAGTCATTGTCTATCTATTATAGTAAGATCATAAATCAAACATGTAAGATTATAAATGCAGAAATAGCTAAATATCAAAATGACATCCAAAAGTTAAAAGAATTAAAGACATTTTCTTCCTCAAAATAATGAGAATATTGACATATTGTGTGAAATATTGTCTTTAAAATGAATTAAAAATGATTTAAATCAAGACAAAAACTAAACCGAATCAGACATCATGTAAAAAGATGCATATATGTTGAAATAATGAGTTGTACAGTAGATTAAATGTTACAATAACGACTCAAAATATTCAGATTTACTCTACAAATACTTACACATGAGAAAAGTAAGTTAAAATAAACATAATATGCTCTCTACTGTTCATCATTTCACAGGTATTTTCTACTACTTTTGAACTCTCCGTTGACACACTTTGACTCAACATGTTCTTTATTAATCCAGATTCCTGCGTTATCTCGCGGTGCCAGCGCGGCTGTTGCTCCGACTTATCTTCCGTCATGACATTTATGTTTGGTGTCGACCGTGATCGATCTCCAGCGGCTCCCAGTCCGACCCGGGCCTCGTAGCGTTTTTTTCAAGCGAAAAACCTCAGCGGCAACAGAAGGTTTTTGACGGCGAGATAGTGACGCTTTGAGCCGCGTCGAGGGAGATAAGATGTGTTTGGATAGAAGTTCACAGAGTTGAAGTTTTTTGGCTTCTTCTCCTGGTCGGAGCAGTGAATGGAACCATTGAGTGAGTCGTGATGCGTCGAAAAAAAAGGTGCAACTCTCTGTGGTTTTTCTCCTTGTTGACTCTTCTAGAAAGAAAATCCTGAACACACACTTTTCAAAGTAGTTGTGTTGAAGAGCAGTTGTGTTCGCCGGCTCGTTCAGGGACGCGTTAATTGACGTCCGGCGCGCAGGTGATGGCGGTTTAAAAGCCCCTCGTCCGAGAGCAGATGGTCGGTTTGACTCTGGGAAAGAGGCGACCGCCGATCAATACGTCAATTATCGCTTTTTTGGAAAGAGGTGCTTGCACTTAAGGCCGGTCCCCAGTGCCAGGAAGAGTGTGTTAACAAGTTATATAAGGCATTAACACGAGTGTGTTGACTCAGCACTGATCCAAAAACAAACTGATACAATCAGAGGTACACACCTACACACACAAACACACATTTATCAAACTAGTCGTCCCTGCGACCAATTATTTTAACCACGAGTCATTAAAGTTATAAGAAAATATTGACCTCGGTACTGGGTCAACAGCACCGGTCCTTTGAAAATCTATTTCTTTTAGTCAAAGTTATTTAATGGTTATATATGTCAATAAAGTGTGTTTAAAATAAAATAATTCAATTTTTGAAATTACAACTTGCGTGCAAATATTTACCATGTTATACCGTCGCAATTAAACTCCCATTGTAACGTCGTCCGCAGCTGAAGCAACAACGAAATCCCGCGAGATCCCGACCACGACTGAGGACGAGAGGATACAGCGACTCCAGCTTTTAAAGCTGCTGTTTGCTTTCATTTGTTATCAAACCAAAATATGTCCAGTTATGACTTCGTCAAGAGTCGTGTGGTCTGTAAATTCTACAACACCAGAGTCAAGTACTCAACAATACTACACATATATACTTGTTACTACAGTATCAGAATTCATTGTATTGTTGCTTCTGAATCATGATATGTATCGTCTTCTTGACGATACACATTGTTAATTACAAGAATAAAGAATATTCACCAAAATTAAGAAAAAGCGTATTTATAGATTAGAAACAATGAAATCCAGCAAGATCCCGATGATGACTGAGGACGAGAGGATACAGTGACTCCAGCAGCTTTTAAAACTGACATTTGGACGTATTTTGGTTTGAAAACAAATGAAAGCAGTTACGACTTCGTCAAGAGTCATGTGGTCTGTACATTCTGCAACACCAGAGTCAAGTATTCAACAATACTACACTTATATACTTGTTACTACAGTATCACTATATATTGTATTGTTGTCCCTGTATCCCGCCAATCTGAAATTACATTTTATTTTTGTTAGAATTGATCTTTATAATATTTGTATCCGTTCAGTATCGTTCAGGAACCAGTACTCAACAATACCACAAATTAATCCTTATTACTACAGTACCACCATATACTGTATCTTGCCAAGGATCTTATCTGTATATTAGTGAAATAACAAAAAAAAGTGAATTTAAGTTGATCTTAAAGTATATAATAATGGAAAAAAAATGACTATATTGTGGAAGTGTTCTGAAATACCATCTGGCGCCAATAACCTTTTAAAGTATTTGTCACTCTCTGTGGTGGAGAGAGACGCAGCACAAGCTCATCTAACTGTAAATATAAATAAATAAATGCACGTCTAAAATATAAGACAACAACATGTGAGTAAAGTGATAGTTTTCTCACATTAAAAAGTTGATTAATATGTCAACATCATGAGAACAAACTGCTGTCAAAACTTTTTAAACTGTTATGAATTAAGTCATTAGCTCCGGTTCCTCGGGGAGGCGGTTGGAAGCCGTGGACGTCTGTGAACCGGCCCATAAAGGTGCAACATCTCAGCTGCGTGGCTTCGGATCAGGCCCATTAAAACCTCACAGTAAATACTGATCACCAGCACGAGGAGAAGCCAAAGCTGAAGCAACACCAGGCGCTCCAGAGACCCAGCATGTGGTCCAGCTGCTGGGTTTGAGAAGCAGTTACTGCACTTCTGCAGTTATGCAGTTACTGCACTCGTGGATTCTTGAGTGGGCGATGACGCCCGCTTTCTTTTCTTTAACTCCAGGAATAAATCCAGAACTTCTGTGGGTCTGTGTACCACTTTGACTTTTTATACTGAAACTGAGAAAAGAGACATTTAATAAAACACTTTACAAATACAAAAATACAAAAATTGTATTTAAACAATTATTTGGATTAACTTATTGTTCTTATTTATTTATAAAAAAAAAGAAATATATATATATATTTCACAAACGTACGGAAAAGATCCTTGGTACTTAGGGGTGTGTATAAGCAAGAATTTGCGATACTATACAGCTCACGATACATGGACAACGAAAACAGTGATACTGTAGTAACAAGTATATATGTGTAGTATTGTTGAGTACTTGACTCTGGTGTTGCAGAATTTACAGACCACATGACTCTTGATGAAGTCGTAACTGCTTTCATTTGTTTTCAAACCAAAATATGTCCAAACATCAGCTTTAAAAGCTACTGGAGTCACTGTATCCTCTCGTCCTCAGTCATCACGTGGATCTTGCAGAGATTTCATTTTTCCTTTAGCTGCGGAGGAAGTAATAACGGAAGTTCAATTGCGACATAAAAACAACGAAAATATTTGCACGTAAATTGTAGATACAAAAATCTAATTATATTTTATTTTAAACACACTTCATTGAAATATATATATGTATATGTGTATATGTTTATGTATATAAAGGGCATGTATTGCACAGTAATTTTTCCTAAATATAAGTATAAATGTAAGATTCCAATATCAGTTGTATGGACACAAATGGCTAAATATTCAAATTAAATCCAAAAGTTCTGAAAATATAGTCAAGACAATAACTTAATATGATCAGATATTCCATGTAAATAAATATTACATTTTTTTTTAAGTTAGATACATGTTAAATAATTATTTAAAACATACAATGATGTAATAATAAAGGTCTATCCATCTATCTATTACGGTGAACAGTAAATGACAACACAAAATATTCAGATTCACTCGAAGTATATAAAAAATAGTAGCTTAAAATAAATTTCACAAGTTAAAGATTTTCACTAAATTAAATATAAGGTAAACATTTATTTGTCCCTAAAATTACTTTGCTGTTAGAAACTCGTCCGGTACTGATCAAGCTAGGTTAGATTAATCAAGTCAATCTAATCTAATCTAATCTAATATAGGTTAATAAAATGATCCATGTATGGAATGCCAGGAGTGCCAAAATCAGAACGCAAAATAAATTGGATTCTCAAATTTTGCTTATTTATATGTATATTTCTTTGTGTATTTCTTTCCCCATAGCTATATAAATAAGTGCATTAATATTTATTTATGTATTTCAATGTACAGTTTGTACTTTTTTTCCCCACAGATGTCTCTTTCCAATCACTTTCTTTTTATTACCTGGTTATGGCGCTTTCTCACCAGCAGGAAAAGCAGTGACTTCCCAGGCTGTCGCTCTGAGCTAATTGTCTTGAACACACGGTGACGTTCAGGCGACTACTGTCCACTGCGAACGTCACCAGAGCCTGCTTATGGTAATAAAGGCCAGATGATCAGATAATGAGGCCTGTGTGTGTAAAGTGTGGTTCTAGGAATGTTCTTTTTTACAACTTCAGGCAACTTTTCTCTGCTGCAGGAGCCTTTTTAATGACCTTCACCACATGTTCTCAGGCTCACTTTAGAGGCGTCGCGTGTGTGAAGGTCTGAGGTGTGTGTGTGCGACGAGGATTATATTTTGGTCACACAATCTTTAGAAAAATATATGTGGATTTAAATGAGGATGAATTGTGTTTGTTTTTTTTGTCCATTTAAGTTGAATGTCAAATTGATTGAGGCCCCGCCCACTTTTTGAAAATTGCACAGAAAGTTTGATAAAAGATTGAAGACAATTTCCACAGCTTGGTCATCAGATACTCTGGGTAGAGCTTTTACCAGTCTAAGGGAATAACATGTTGAACGTCCCTGATCCCTGGCAACTGACCTCGTCGTCCGTCTACAAAAAATAATTGAATTTAATTACACTGTAAGAGATATGTATGTATGTATATACAGTATATATGTCACAGTACGGATAGGAATCCAGTAGCATCTGGAATCCTACTCTACTAGTAGGAGCTGGAAGTACTTTAGTACAGATTGGAATTCCATGATTCAGTCTATTTTCCAAAACATTTCCATGTAATCCGAATTTCTCTTATCAGAATTGGAGATTGTCCTGGTAGAATTCCTATTGGTCCTAGGACAGATTGGAATTCCAATATCCAGATCCCAATACAGTAGTAGGATTTCAATCTCTTCTAGTAGAGATTGGAATTCACTAGTAGAATCTGGAATCCTCCTAGGACTGATTGGAATTCCAATATTCAGATCCCATTTCAGTAGCAGGCTTCCAATCTCTACTAGTAGGATCTGGAATCCCACTAGGAGAGATTGGAATTAAAATATTCAGATCCCAGTTCAGTAGTAGGATTCCAATCTGTAGTAGTAGGATCTGGAATGTTACTAGTACAGATTGGAATTCCATGATTCAGTCTATTTTCCAAAACATTTTGATGTAATCCAAAATTCTCCTATTAGAATTGGAGATTGTTCTGGTAGAATTCCCATTTGTCCTAGGACAGATTTGAATTCCAATATTCAGATCCCAGTTCAGTAGTACGATTCAATCTGTACAAGTAGCGATTGGAATTCACTAGTAGAATCTGGAATCCTCCTAGGACAGATCCAATCTGTACTAATTACAATCTGTATTACTAGGATTGCAGATCATAGTATATCCCAATCTGTACTCTGACATATATATATATATATATATATATATATATATATATATATATATATATATATATATATATATATATATATATATATATATATATATATATAAAACAGATTCAAAAAGTATGTTGTCATCCAGACAAGGCTTGGAAGATTGTTTCCCAAAGCTTAGTCATCAGAGACTCTGGGTAGAGCTTTGGTCTGTGTGCCAAGAAAAAAAAGAGAAATATTTGAGAATGTCTTAAATTCGATGAAAGTGTCTATTTCTCTTTGTCTGTTCTTTGCAACTGACCTCGTCGTCCGTCTTCAAAAAAAAGAAGAACTTAAATTAGTTGAGTTACTTTGTATAGAGATATTAGAAAATCTTCAGTACTTCAGTACAGCGAGTGAAAAAAACCTTAATAATGGTTTTCACCGCAAGGCAAGAAGGTGTTCAAATAATGTGTCACTGGCAACTGACCTTATCAATATCAATTATTTGAGTTATTTTGTAAGATTTTTCTTTTTTGACAACATTAGAGAAAACGAAAAAAAAAAGTATCTCAAATATATTTTTTCCAGAACTTAGTCATTATAGACTCTGGGCAGAGCTTTTGAGAAGCTGTGAACGAGTCTTTCCTTCTGATCCCTGGCGACTGACCTTGTCGTCCGAAAAAAAAAAGACAGATTCCATGTGATAATCTAATCCTTGTTTGTCTTCTGTCTCCACAGCTTGCCTGTTCAGGTACAATGTCCTGTCCTTCGTCTACCTCATCTATCTCCTGCTCATCCCTCTCTTCCCGGAGCCATCATGCACAACCATGCAGGGTAAGAGCCGTTTAAAAAAACCTTCACTTTCTTCTCTCCGGGAAAAAAATCTTGATCTTATTTCTGCTGCATTGTTCTGTGTAATACAAACCAGTCTCTGCGCTGCCGACTTTATTTTCTCAGATCTGTCCCTGAATTAAGTCTGAGTCAGACGACATCTGCACTAATAAAGAAGATCAATGCGAAGCCAGATCTGATACGGAAACTGTGAGACACCGGGACCGCATTACAATGTGCACCTTCCATTTATCACTCCTATTACAGCGTTACACTCGCTTATAGATTCCATAAATCTCCGCCGCAGGAGAGACAGTGTTGTTTTTACACAAACCAGGTTTGAAATCTACGGCTGACGATCAACTTCCTTGAAGATCTTTTTTTTCTTCGATGCTATAAATAAACTGCAAATTAAATTCTCGTCCTCGCAGTTTTCACGCCGCTCCCCGAGCGAGTATCGTGTTCCCACTGATACGACCGACACCGTATTAAAAGGCTTCAGAAGTTCCTAAAACAATCTGAAAATGTCTCCTTTTTTAAGAACCTAAATCTAAACTTAGACGGAGTAAATGTATTACCTTGTTTCTCCTCCTTCCCTTGCGTAGATCAATCTTTTCTTTCTAACTTTGTTTTCGTGGCTGCGATCTCTTCTTCGCCTCCCTTCATCTCTTTGATCGGTTTATATTTTATTAAAAAATAATGTGATATACAGTACATTGTCTTGAACTACCTTCTGAAAAATACTTCATACGTACTACTAGTATCAAAACATCTTTTAAAATGCATCATCTCAACAATAAATACAACATTTTTTAATTTAACTCTTGCATAACTCAGAGATGAATTGATAAATCTTGAAAATACACTTTTATAAAAATGTTGCTTTAAATCCTCTTTAAACCTTAATTCCAGCCTAAAAGACATTTGAAATTGAAATGTTCATAACGTTTTGAAGTAAATATTCCCTTCAATTCATGTAAAAACTCTCCAAGATGCAGTAAATCCCTCATCATGACCATGTTTTGAACTTATTACTTGTTGCTCTGAAATCTGGGCGAACGAGAGGTTACAAGAGTCCATTATGACGTAATAATGGCTTCGCTCCTCCTCCAGCCAGCTGCAATCACGCCCCGCTTTGTTTATACAACGAGTCCCTTGAGGGTGGGGACTTCCTGGGATTGACGATGCAGGGAGACACACACGGATGGACATTCACACGCACACACAGAGGCACACACAAACGGACATGCACACACACAGGCACACACATATGAACATGCACGTTAACAGACACACACACGTGGGCAAACACATATGGACTCACACACACACAAACACACACTCACACTAAACACTAAATTCATGCATGAGGAAACCAACATCACTTGCACATGCATACACAAAACACACATGAACACACACACAAGCACAAACAAACACAAAAAACATGCTCACACACTCACCTACTTTTACAAATGCACAAACAGATACACACATGTACAGCTGCACACACATACACAAATACACACGTACATGGACAGACACACATTTATACACACATGCACACACACACAAATATGCACACACACATAAACAAACCCACACACCTACATACATGCACACACATGCACACAAACATACACAAACCCACACACCTACATACATGCACACACATGCACACAAACATACACAAACCCACACACCTACATACATGCACACACATGCACACAAACATACACAAACCCACACACCTACATACACGCACACACGGATTACTTTTTGAGCATTTGAAATATAATTGATATCAATGAACTCATTGGATCATCAGGTTGTGATGATGCACCAGACCTCGCTTGCACAACACAGTGCATGCAATAGAAAGAAATTGTACTTAACCAGCTATTTTTTTACTGTTTTATTTGTTCAAGTATTTTGATGCATCTATTATCTTAATCTGTATAGAATATAACGTAGAAAATTGTATTAGTAGATAAACGACAACTTCCCCTGCAGTAACACACTGTCGTGAGATCGATGTTTGAGCCTAAACTAACAAACGTGCATGTTGTGTTTGGTGAAACAAAATATTTGTTCTCTTTTTCCTCCGACTCTCTTTTGTGTTTTAATAACGCCCTCGACGCAGTTTATAAAAATCATCTCCGTGTTTTTCCTTCCCTGACACTCGGATAAACAACACAAACGAAAATGACTCTTTCTTTCTTGGCTTTTGTCTAAAAGACGCCACTAACTGCAGGCCTCGGAGTCCGATGAGGTCACCGGCGGTGTTTTCGGAGAGAAAAACAAATCCTCGTCGTCCTCGCGTGACTGAAGCCGTCGCTGACCTCCCGAGAAATCAGGAGTTTCTCTCCTCTAAAGCGTAGATGAACGAGGGATCGTGGTCGCCGTCCATCGGCCGCACCTTCACCTCCCGCCGTTGAGGGTTTTTCGAGCAGGAAACCACGAGCTGTGTTTAATTATACATATTTTCAGAGGAGCCAATCAGGAAGGAGAGCAGGGACCACTTTAAAGTCATCAATAGTTAAAGAGTCTCCTGGTTAACACGTTCGTTTCGGTGACGGTTACCAGAACGTCGTCAAAAAGGTGAAAACAAACTCTCTTTTTTGAACCCGATTCAGGTCGTGGCGTGAAGACGACCCCATAAAACCTTGAGTCATAAAAGGTTACGAGACGTACATTACGTTGGAATCCATAAACTTTGAAATGTAATGAGTGCTTACGCTGAACGCACAATGTTGTCGTACAGTTCAAGTTAATAATCTGGTGTGTAGAAGTATTTGGTGAGCAGAAGAGTTCCCTCCGCCGCCTCTTCAAATATTGACATGGCTCTCCATCAAGACGCGAACAGAACGCCGAGTGAAAATAGTCGACCGGCCGTATCGGATTTTTTTTCCCTCGGAGGGTCGAACCAAAACACAAACATCACACGTCTTGAATGGCTGGAAGCTCTCGGATCGCACGACACACTCTTGCCGAAGCGTCGCCAGTCAGAACACGCAGCTCATCATCCGTCTCTGTAATTTATGTGTCGTCGGCCGGAGCTACAGCTACAGGTATGAGGAGGTTTGAGCTCCGAGGCAGGAGTCTGATGAGGAAACCTTCTGTATTTATGAATGAACACCAGCGTCTGAGATCTTAACTGTGTAGTTTTGTAGAAATATCCAAAATATCTTTGGCCTCTTTTTGTTTTAGATGATGAAAGATATTAAATACGTTATTATATGACGACTAGCTTGAAAATATTTAATAAAACGCTCTTTTCATAGAAATATTGACATTAGAAAATGATCTTAAGCCCCGCCTACTGAAAAACTTGTTTACCATAACCACACCCCCTCGGCTGGGATTGGTCAAACGTCAATGTTTGTCACCGCACCTCATCAATCCCGGAAGTCTCCCCCTTACAAGGGACTTGTTGTATAAACAAAGCAGGGCGTGATTACAGCTGGCTGGAGGAGGAGTGAAGCCATTGTTGCGTCATAATGGGATCCCGCTCTTGTAACCTCTCATTCGCCCAGATTTCAGATAGAATGTAATTTAAAGTAATTTAACTTTAGTAAGTAAAGTTGAAAACATGGTCATGATGAGGGACTTAATGTATCTTGGAGAGGACGACTTCAACATTTGAAACATGCGAGTCAGGAGAGTTAGTGTTTGACATTAGTTGGCCTTTAATAAATAAATAAAAATATGTTTTTATTGACCAAAACAAGATGAGGCGAGAAAGGAAATGGACACATCTTCCAGTTATATACACAAAACATGTATGTCTACTTTCTAGGGTCACCAACTTTTTTTTAAACCTCTGTTACTCCAAGGTGGAAGTGTGACCCAAAGGTCTACCATCAGTTTGATACAAACTTCTGAAAAAACTTATATAATGTATATTATGATGGACAACACATTATTTTCCTCCAATGCACTCCAATCACTTCATTGTCAGCAATGCGCCAACAAAATGAACCAAAAAAATCTAACTTAATAAGATTGTTATTGTATGATTTTTTTTTTTTAACTCCTTTGTTGTCTGTGGTCACCACATTCGTAACCCCTGTTCTAAGCTATTTTAAAAAAGCTCCTGCCATTCAATGGGTGTTGATTCCTGTTAACTTCAATCATATATATTATTAGAATTTTGAAATCTCTGGGTGTGGGATCATGTTTTGCCTCAAGTTAATGAGATTAAGTATCTCGGGGTCTTGTTCACAAGTGAGGGAAGAATGGAGCAAGAGGTCAACGAGCAGTTTGGAGCAGCATCAGCAGTTATGCAGACGATGTAGCGATCTATAGTGTTAAAAAACAGAGTTAAGTCCAAAGTCAAAGCTCTCGATTAAGTAAGTAAGTAAGTAAGTAATATTTATTTATATAGCGCTTTTCGAGACCAGGGTCACAAAGCGCTTAAACAATCAAAACAATATTCAAAAAAGTACATCCTTTAAAGATCAAGATAACAACACAGGAGTTCGAGAAAATCAAGGAAAAGCCTGAACAAATAGAAACGTCTTAAGATGATTCTTAAAGGAGTCAGTAGATCATCAAACACAGAGAGAGAGGAAGATCGTTCCAAAGCTTAGGAGCAACAGCCTGAAAAGATTTCTCTCCTCTGGTCCTAAACCGTGTGCGTGGAACCATCAGTAGATTCTGATCCACAGACCTCAGGGCCCGAGCTGGGGTGTAAGGCTGGATCAGATCAGTGATGTAAGGAGGAGCCTGACCATGAATAGATCTGAAAGTAAGAACCAGAATTTTAAAGTTGATCCTGAAAGAAACTGGAAGCCAGTGAAGAGTTTTAAGGACCGGAGAAATGTGAGTTCTTCTACTAGAGCGGGTCAGGATTAACCAGGTGATCTAAGTTTCTACCCTCACCTGTGATCTCAAGCGGTCGGGCGCAATCGGAAAGAACAAGATCGCGGTACAAGCGACGGGAAGAAGACGAATAATTGTGAAAAGTTTGTTGAAAATCCCTGACGCAAAATAGTATTGATTGAGTTTAATAGAATTACACTAAATTGTGCCTGAAAATTAACATTTTGTCAAGTAAAACTAAACAAAAATAGTCACAAATGAATGACAGAAGTAAGTTAAAAAATGCTTGAACTTTGGCCGACTAAACAAAAGACTGTGGACGTGACTAAGAGTAATAATCTTGACAGCTTGAACAAAAAACGAGAAGAAAACTAAATATAAAACAGGAAAAACGTCAAAATGCCTTCAAACCACCTCGGCGTCGATCTACAGCTCTTCCTAGAAATCGACTTAAATCTCTCTACGTCCCGCTGAGTCTTTACTTCATAATTATAGCGACTAAATTAAAAGCTGGATTAGTTCTGAGTCATTGTTTGTCTTGATGGTCTGTTTCGTTTTTGTCTTGTATAAATCTCGAAGAAGAACTCGCAGCGATGAAAAAGGGTTTTTGATTCGAACCAAATGTTGGACATGAATTATTCATTGGAGATAATTGGCTTTAAGAAGAAACAGCCACGAAGTATCGCCCGAAGACGCGTTCGTCGAGCGACTTAAATCGTAACCGAACGCTTTTTGTGCAACATGTTGTTGTTTGTGATTTACTCGCGTTCCTTAATTACACTCGTCGGCCGCACGTCTGCTTGGACGGATTACCGGCTGCACGGAAGACGCTGTTAAATGAAGACGTTAAACGGCAAATTATGGAGATGCTATAACATCTGTTCTTACCTCGGCTTCCATTATAATAGAATCTCATGATCCTGATGTGGAAAACAAAATGGAATGTATTTAAAAAAGGGAATCTTTGTAGTTTTAGTTTTAGAGTCCATCCCAGTTTCACAGGGCGAGAGGCAGGGGACACCCTGGACAGGAAGACAGTCTGCCGCAGGGCACACAAAGACGCACAACCATTCACACACACACTCATACCTACTGACAATTTCACCAAGTTCTCAATCAACCTCTGTATGTTTTTGGACTGTGGGAGGAAACCGGAGTGCCCGGAGTAAACCCACACAACACTGGGAGAACAAACAAACTCCACACAGAAAGGTCAAAGGTTGGCTCATTCCCGACCTGAAAGTGAACCTGGCAACCTTCTTGGTGTGAGTCGATCGTGCTAACCATGTTTATTACTTGTACTTTTTTGAGTATTGTTTTGATTGTTTAAGCGCTTTGTGACCCTGGTCTCGAAAAGCGCTATATGAATAAATATTACTTACTTACTTACTTAAATATTCTCTGAAAGATGGTCCAGTACAGCGTGACGAAATAAGACAATCTGGCGACAGCACATGAATAAAAAACAAAACAAAAACACAACCCAATAATGTAACTTTTAGCAATACTTTTGTCAATGTACGTTATTGGATGACGAACTTCAATGTATCTTTCTGCTTTGATTCAAACTCAAATCTGGAATTCTTGGAGATCGCTTGAATATTCTCAGAACCAACAATATTTCCTTCAAAATACAGACAAATACTGATGTCCCAAAAAGTACACACAGGTTCATAATACACAAGATGTAAGATCACATCGGAGGAGAAAGTTGGTCCAGTACAGTTTCCTGACACTAGACAATCTGGCATCAGCACAGGAATTGGTGTCCATCCCAATAAAACACAACCAACAACTGGAACTAATAATACAAAATAAAAACAGAAAAGCACTTGGACAGCACATACCACCCCCAAGTAGCAGTTCAACAATAAAGTGACTGGATAATATCCTGACCCAAAAGGTGTAGTAAAGCAACCAAACAACAGGCAAAAAGGGGAAATACACATTGGTTTATTCATAATTTAAACATTCAAAAACAAATATAAGTTCAAAAGATCAAGAGTCTCCAAAACAGAGTCCAAAACATAAACTCAAAATGCACCACGACTGGGTAGAGAACAAAACCCAAGTAGGACAAACTGGAAGTGTGAAAATAAAACCACAAAACTAGACAAAAAACCCATATACTTTCTGTCCAGTAAGCCCTAACCTTCTTGCCAACAGTAACCATATGAGAATCACAGCACAAATCTAAAGTGACATCATCAACCAAACTAAAAACTACCGCTCAGATCCAGTTTAAGTTTTTAATCTCATAATGGCCTTAAATCCACTCACTTTTATCCTCATCGAAAATCTGCGGATTACTAGTAAATCTGTCTTTTCGTCGAAAAAATAGTTTTGGGAGACAAACACGGTTGTTGGTACCGAACAATGGCTTGCGTTGCACTGGAACGTCGACGACACTCCCGGGGTTAGCATTTTTTTTGGGGGGCTGAAGGGTAATTACATTCCTCGACGTGTCGGGCACTAACAGATGGCTCTCGGACAAACACGAACGCAAACAGGAAAAAGCGCTGCCGTGCCAGAGCAGTTAGTCCGCCGAGCCAATCAATCGGAGTGGAGAAGCCCTTGTGGCTCCCTGTTTACAAGTTTTCCAGTTTTTGTGAAAGTCGTGGGAATTGAAAATCAACTGGGTTGTGCTTTACTTAAACAATTAAAAGCCCTTGTGTAGCCATTAGTTCGCAGATGTGATGCATTTAGGCCTGACCAAAAAAAAAAAACCAGGTTCACCTTTTTGCCAGGATGTTACACCACACTCGGTCGTAAAGTGGTTTTGTTTCACCCGGAGGGACGAGGAAATCGAGTGAAGTCACGAGGACTCACAAAGGCGATATAGAGAAATCGCCGTGTGCTGATGATGAAATCGCCTCCAATCCCCTCGTTTTTTTTTTGGCGTTAAGCTGGGGTCACATTTCTCGCCATAACAACTCCTGACATCATCCCAAATACCTGCAAGTGCACAATAAAAGCTCCATGTGTGGAGCAGATGCAGGAGCGCTCGCATCCTCCCTCTATCTAGCAGATCTGCACGACAGCAGAAACATTTCTGGACTTGAACCCACAGTAAACACCGTGTTCCCAAACACGCAAGTGGCGGCGCTGCTCGTGGGGTTCGGGGCGAGGGGAGGACGGCAAATGTAACGGTTTGGAACTCTGGCTGCTTCATCGATGAGTCAAAATGTCCTCGAAGGTGACCTTAAAAAACTCTGATTGATCTTGACAAGCACTTCAGAGGTTGATCGTGGCCAAACCCAGTCCTTGGGCTTTTTTTTTTTTACTGGCTGCGTAGTTTCCAGTTGATACAAGTCATGTTGGAGTAGATCGGCGTCACAGAGAAGTCTCTAGAAACGACTTTGACAGGATATCCTGAGTCTATAGAGGAGAGTTAACCACTGAGTTATGTTGTTTTTTAGAAGTCAAGAATCTGTTGATACGTATCACGATACAGGGTCAACGTTACGATATATCGTGATACTGTAGTAACAAGTATATATGTGTAGTATTGTCGAGTACTTGACTCTGGTGTTGCAGAATTTACAGACCACATGACTCTTGACGAAGTCGTAACTGCTTTCATTTGTTTTCAAACTAAAATATGTCTTTTGTTTTGTATTTGTTTGTCTTTAAAAGCTGCTGGAGTCACTGTATCCTCTCGTCCTCAGTCATCGCAGAGTTCTTGCCATTCATTCTCACTTTAGCTACGGAGGACGTGATGACTGCTGCCATCTAGCGGCCAGAATTTCTATTATTTGCATTTGAATTGTTAATTTAAAGAATAGATACAATGATGTTGGATGTCGCTTCGCTTTTGATGACCTTTTGAGTTGCTGGTGCATTTCCCTGCTTCACTGCATTCCTTTACAACAAGAGTGTCAATCACTCAAGGGAGGGAATCGTGACATATATATATATATATCGCAAATCTGAGTATTTCAGTAGAGAGAGAGAGAGAGAGAGAGATTTTAATCTAGGAGGCTCTATCCATTTTAATTTCTAATGACTCTCCTCACAGTTTTACTATACTGTATATATTTTTCTAGATATCTATAATCTCTGTTAATTCTTTTGTCTCAAACACTTCCATCTTTACAGGTCGTGACATTACATGAATATTAATAAATACTTCGATTTTAAGCAAACAGTGGCTAAAATTAAAACCTTTTTAAAGCAAAGAGAAAAAGAAAAATAATTACCAAGGATAACTGCTGGATGTTCCTGACTTCGACAAAAACGAAAATACAAATAAAACTTTAATAATAATTCGTAATAATCATGTATTTATGTTAATAACAATATGGTATTCTTGCTTTTTAATAGATTTTTAAGCGGCACATTTATCAAGTCGTGTTAGTTCCTTGGCAGACGTATGCACTGTTTAAGTTCCGATGTGATTCATGGTTTCAATAAACTGTAAAATAATGAAAATTCCAAATTTAAATTTTGCATTTCCGTTATACACGATAATGATTTGCACCATTTTTCCTTTTTAAACAATCTCTAGTCTATTTTTTTTGGGCCCTTAAAAGTTGTGCAATTTATTTCATGATTTAAAAGAAGGTTCTGATGCAGAACAGCCACAGAACTCTGATCTAAGAAGGAGATCTATAAGCGGGACAAGCGTATTCAAATGCAGGGCCACGTTCCACTTATGTCACTTATGGTTTTTGTTCATGCGCTCAGTGTCTAACCAGAGCTCTGGCCTTCATTGTTGGTGCCAGCGTGCTGACCAAAAACACCCCACCCCCTGAACATTCTCCTGACGTGTGCGCCCAATTCCCAGGGGTCTCGGTTTCAGTCTCGACCTGCCTTCACTTTTTTTTTTACTTTTATAAAATATATTTTCAAAGAATTTGTGGAGATTGTGGATCACGATTAAAGATCTGAAAGGACTTCCAGAAGTTGAAATCCCACCTACGTTCCCCTCGACGAAAGTGTCGAGGAGACGTTATTCTGGGCTCCGAGGGCCCCGGCGGCAGCAACATGTGGAACTCCTTAAAGTTGTGGCGACTAACTCTGGCTGTTTCTCCTCCTCCTCCTCCTGCAGGCCACACAGGGCGCCTGCTGCAGTCCCTCTGCTTCACCAGTATGTCCTTCCTGCTGCTGCACATCATCTATCAGATCACCATCAACAGCCTCCTGGCCGGCAACGCCATCGACTCCGACTTCAACTGTAAGTATTCGCGAGACCATCAAAGTACGCGTCCGCAGACGTGTTGCGAGACTCGCTCTCGGATTACAATAATCTCACCAGAAAACACAACATTTATCTCCAGACCTGAGGAAGTCCACCTCCCTTCCTCCCCGTTCTTCCCCCGACGATTGAATGCGAAGGAATTTGATCGTTACCTGGAGCGCGTGTTGAGATCTCATCTGGTCTGAATATATTAATGTGATTTATCTCGTAGGGTTTTTTTTTTTGGACGGGAATGAGAACAAAATCCCGGTGACTTCCAGGAACTAGTGATTCTGGTGAAACACTCCGACTCGCTCTACAGCGCTCGATTTATACGCCTGAAGTATCTTAAAGCGGCTGAATTTACTGTGATTGGGTCGGAACCCAGAACTCCCACCGTCTTCCTGCTGTTTGCTATCATTCAGATCCGATAGTATCGATTTAAACTCAATGAAATGGTTATTCAGTATTTCTGCAAACAGACTTTATTTTTATTTTTTTAATGAACAATTATTCCTTGTTGTTGAAATATTTGACTGAAACTCAAAGTAATTACGTGAAAGTACATCAGTGCCATCAGGGATACCACAAACACATTTATTTTCGGGTCACCTTAGCCCTGACATAACACAAGGGATACCACAAACACATTTTTTTTCTGGCCTAAAGGTCACCTTGACCCTGAGATAACACAAGGGATACCACAAACACATTTCTTTTCAGGCCTTCGGGTCACCTTGACCCAGAGATGATACAAGGGATACTACAAACAAATGTATTTTCTGGCCTTCGGGTCACCTTGACACTGAGATAACACAAGGGATACCACAAACACATTTGTTATCAGGCCTTTGGGTTACCTTGACCCGGAGATAATACAAGTGATACCACAAACACATTTGTTTTCAGGCCTTCGGGTCACCATGACCCTGACATTACACAAGGGATACCACAAACACATTTTTTTTCAGGCCTTCAGGTCTCCTTGACCCAGAGATGATACAAGGGATACAATAAACACAATTGTTTTCAGGCCTTCGGGTCACCTTGACACTGAGATAACACAAGGGATACCACAAACACATTTGTTATCAGGCCTTTGGGTTACCTTGACCCGGAGATAATACAAGTGATACCACAAACACATTTGTTTTCAGGCCTTCGGGTCACCTTGACCCTGAGATAATGCAAGGGATACCACAAACACATTTATTATCAGGCCTTTGGGTCACCTTGACCCTGAGATAATGCAAGGGATACCACAACCATATCCAAAGTACTTTTGAAATGGTACAGGTACTTAAACGTGAATAGAGAATTTAAAACATGGCAACTTTGTCCAAAAACTTTTTTTGTTTCCATCTGTTTTATGCTCTTTTAATAATATTTCGGAGCTAAAATTGCTTTTGTGCTGCGACTGATCCCGATTTAAATCTGTTTTTAAATATATATTTCATTTTACATTAAGGAATATGAACCAGAATCTACTTTATTTTTTTAACCGGTAGCATTTTTTTTACTTTGTATTAGTAAACATTGCTAGAGACATTTTAAAATAATGCTCAGAAAGTACTAGTTAAGAGTTAATATAGCTGGATAGCATTGCTGCTCTAATGCCTACATTAAAAAAACGAACAGTTGACTAAGAAAAAAAGAGACAACATCAACATTACATTACATTACATTAACAAGTATAGAGTTGCTATGACTTCACCGCCCAACAAGAGCTGTGTCACAAAGATGGCTAAGGTGTCGAGGAGGATCCTTGGATGATGCTGTTTGCTGATGATGCAGTGATTTGTAGTTAAAAAGATAATAATAATAATAATAATAAATGAGGACATAGAGGAGAAGTTACAGCGAAGATCAGTGGAAGTCGGGAGAATTTGTAGTGATGGACAGAGTCTTAAGATGTTTTTTAAATTTTCCGCTGAACTATGTTACATTTTTATTTTTGTTTAAGATTATATTTTTAATGTTAAAGGTCAACTAATGTCAAACTCCAACTCCCTCTCCAAGATGCAGGAAGTTCCTCTTCATGACAATATTTTCTACTTTATGACTATATAAAGTTTGTCTGAAATCTGGGCGAACAAGAGGTTACAAGAGTCCATTATGACGTAATAATGGCTTCACTCCTCCTCCAGCCAGCTGTTATCACGCCCCGCTTTGTTTATCCAACGAGTCCCTTGGGGGGTGGCTACTTCCTGGATTGATGACGCGCGTTAACGAACATCAACGCTTGACCAATCACAGCAGAGTGGGCGTGGTTATGGCCAACAAGAAATACATGGAAAATACAAGAGCACAAATTAGATACATATCAGTGTGTAACTATGGTTTAAACTCTTTATTAAGGAACCAGATGTTTTTAAAGAGTAAAATCCAAAAGCAGATGAAAAGACAGTATTTAATTCTCTACTGTTACCATCTGGTACCGACTGCTGTTGAGGATGAACCTCCTTGTAAAATCTTCTGAAAGGTGTAAACATTTTGTGCTTCAAGCTGTTTTGAGTCTAAGAGTTTAAGAGCGTCTAGACCAGTCAAATGAGTGCAGCTCCCCTGGAACAACCCCCAGTGACCCCATCATGACCCCCCCCCCCTCCCAACCCCCCTCCTCCAGACTTCAACACTTTCACTTGAGAAAAACCACCGCTTTCTCAGGAGCTCCTGGATCTGTCCGTCAAGTTCTCAGGATTTAATGCAACGCCGTCAGACGCCAACGGTGTTGGCAGCGAAGAAACTCTTCTGGCTCTTGATGATGACGTGCAGGTGGTCTGGGTTTGAACGGCTGCAGAATGGTTCAAAAATAGCTTTTTTTGTCTTTTTCAAGAAAAGTCTCATCACTGGGATCGTGTTGAGTTTCTATTAACATTTTCAACGTAAAACTTCATAACATGATAATGACTCATGACAGACATGAATAATCAAACTGATGGAAGAACTCACTGTCGACTTTTATTATTCACTCGTTGACAAGTCAGTGTCTGGTGAATTTTTCACTCTTTTTCTACCTTTTTAAACATTTTTGTCTCACTCCCTCTCATTGAACTCATCGCATCAGCTGTTGAAAGAAAGAATGTTTTTTTTTATTATTATTGAATTAAAAAAATGAATATTTTAAATGAAAAACAAAATACACATAGAGTTTGATATTCTAATTTTAATCAAAAATAAATAAAAGTTCTAATTTTTTTAATTTGTAGTGTTTTAAAGTCAATATAAAAATGTTGTATATATAATAATATAATAATATAATAATACCAGCAGACAGTACCAATAGAGTACTGAGCTACTGTGGAGGTATTTTTTTTAATTGTTAGAATTAGAATAACAAATTCTATATGTAAAATTAATATTAATTCATTTAAAAAATTGGTATAAAATGTAAAAAGTGTAGATTAATATTCATGTAATTACGGTGACTTATAAAGAAGTGCTTAACGTGAGATAAGAAACATAGATTATGGACGTCAAAAATTAATCAATTCCAAAAACTAGTGTTGAAGGAAAGGAAAACACAAGATTGACAATAATGTGATAAAATAAAGACTCACACTTCCTGTCAAAGAAAGTTTTTCGTGCCTAAACTTTAACTGTTTAACGATTTTAGCCGCATGTGTGTCTGAGTTGGACACCACTAGTTGTTGTGGGTCATTGTTTTTGTTGTGTTAAGTTTTAAATCGAGCAAAAACCAGCGGATTAAAAAACAATCCCCTTAAAATAACCCTTTTTTTATGGTCTTCTTTAATCTACTGCGCTCCAGATGGGTGGGGCTCCCGGGTCGGTGCCAGCGGTCCAAGACAATGACAGGAAAATCTGTAGCATTGGCAGTGACACTATCAGGAGCTCCAGCATCTGGTGATCTCTGGCCGACCATCGAGAAGAACTGAACAAAAATAAGAAAGTTCCCACTGGTGACGACACGCCTGAGCATCTGGACCTTTTCAAAATAAGTTTCCCAATCAAACGGGTTCACGGCTCTAATGGTTCTTTTGGCGGCGAGAGGAAGCGGCGTCCGAACGTGAAGGAGGGTCCTTGTTTACCCCGAGCTGCCAAAAGGAAGAGGGTGTCAAGGGGCCGAATACCAGATTTAGAAACCCGAGACGAGGTCTTCTCTTGTGAGCGCGGGGGTCAGAGACTGGGTTTCCTGCCGGCGTCGAGGACTGGGATGCGGAGGAATAGAACGACATTAACTGGAGGAAGTTCTAACAATACGAGAACAAATCATTCACACGTGCGTACGAAGAGATCCTGGAACGACATGAGACGAACGGTTGTTGTCGCTTCCCTGGCGTCGTTCACGATGTTTTTCAAGAGCTTTCACATGAGATTCAAACTCAATTAAATTGTTATTCAGTATTTCCACAAACACACTTTCATTTTCTTTTTTAAATTAACTATTCCTTTTTGTTCAAATATTTGACAGAAACTGAAAATAATTACGTAAAAGTACGTCAATGCCACCAGGGATAACACAAACACATTTGTTTTCAGGCTTTCGGGTCACCTTTACCCAGAGATAACACAAGGGATACCACAAACACATTTGTTTTCAGGCCTTCAGGTCACCTTGACCCTGAGATAACACAAGGGATACCACAAACACATTTGTTTTCAGGCCTTCAGGTCACCTTGACCCTGAGATAACACAAGGGATACCACAAACACATTTGTTTTTTAGGCCTTCAGGTCACCCCTAAGATAGGTAAACTTCTATAATATTACTAAACTTTTATTCACTTTCTAGATCGATAAACACTTTGTCTCACTCCCTCTCATTGAACTCATCTCTTCAGCTTCTGCACGTGATAAGAAAATAAATAATAATAAACTATTTTAATAATGATGAACCAAACGTTATCAACAACTTTTTATTCAGTCGTTCAGGAGATAAAGTACAGATATGCTCTCATTGTCTCAATCCCTCTCAGTGAACTCATCCCTGACGTCCACTTTTAGCTGTTTTTTTAACTGTCAAAAAGTTCAATAAAAATGTATATATATATTTGTATTCTAATAATAATATCGTTACTCTTGTCGTCGTGTCTCGACTACTAGTAAATAAAAGCCCCTCAAGTTCACCCCCATATTGAGTTTCCTCCTCACACACACACACACACACACACACAAACACACACACACACCTACACACACACACACACACACACACACGCACACACACACACACACACCTACACACACACACACACACACACGCACACACACACACACACACCTACACACACCTACACACACACACGCACACACACACACACACACACACACACACACACACACACACACACACACACACACACACACATCTTGAAAAGCGCTCAGGCACCTCCAGCAGCTCATCATGGCTCAGCTCTGAGGCGACAGCTGCTCTTGAGCGAAGCTAGCTCGCGCCGCCGCGAGATGTTAGCAGCGCCGCGAGCACCAGAGAGTGTTTTACGATGTTGACACAGCGTCTGAGATTCGTAGGTTCCTGCCCTGAGACCCGCCTCGCTGCAGTCTTTTGGTGCCTCCGGGCCCAGGGGGCGGCGTTGAGTAATCCATGACCTCCGTTGACCTTGGGGTGCAATTATTAGGGATTAGGATTTCGATGACCATACGTAGCTCGTCCTGGGAGTGAGTCAGGAGACTAACCAGGTGGGAACCTGATCAGTCATCACACGGGGCGGGGAAGCATTTATCTGTGACACAGCTCTGGTCTGGCAGCTCCTTCAACAGGAAGTTTAAGACAAGATTCACCTTAATTCATCTTACATTGAAGAATTATATTAAACTTATCTTTAAAAACAAAAACAAACATTTAAATAATACTGATTGTAGAAGGAGGAAGTGTGTACTTGTGTGTGGACCGGGCTGAGTGGGTAGAGGTCAGAGGTCACGGCTTGCGAGCTCCTCCTAACCCAGATGTTTCACCCGCTTGACCTTTTCCTCGCTCCAGACTAGAGTTTTTACCCAGAATTCATTTGGAATTCAACCCGGAGCCACAGTTTTAATGTTTTATTAATACTTCTTAAGATTAATGTTTAAATAAAACACATCAAATGTATTTATATAAACTTTTTATCTTATATATTAAGTGTAAATACAATTTTAATTATCTTTGTTTCAGTGATTTCTTCCTTACATTTTCAAAATAAAGTAATGTATTGTAAAATGTAACTGTCCTGTCTGTCTTTCTTCCTGTCTGTCTGTTTTCATGTATATAGAGGTTGTCATCCTGTCTATCTCTCTTCCTGTCTGTCTGTTTTCATGTAAATAGAGGTTGTCATCCTGTCTATCTCTCTTCCTGTCTGTCTGTTTTCATGTATATATTGGTGTCATCCTGTCTGTCTCTCTACCTGTCTGTCTGTTTTCATGTATATATTGGTGTCATCCTGTCTGTCTCTCTACCTGTCTGTCTGTTTTCATGTATATAGAGGTGGCATCCTGTCTGTCTCTCTCTTCCTGTCTGTGTCGTCCTGTCTGTCTCTCAACCTGTCTGTCTGTTTTCATGTATATAGAGGTCGTCATCTTGTCTTTCTCTCTACCTGTCTATCTGATTTCATGTTATATAGGTCGTCATCCTGTCTTTCTCTCTTCCTGTCTGTCTGTTTTCATGTATATATAGGTCGTCATCCTGTCTTTCTCTCTTCCTGTCTGTCTGTTTTCATGTATATAGAGGTCGTCATCCTATATGTCTCTCTACCTGTCTGTCTGTTTTCATGTATATAGAGGTGGCCTCATGTCTGTCTGTCTTCCTGTCTGTGTCGTCCTGTCTGTCTCTCAACCTGTCTGTATGTTTTCATGTATATAGAGGTGGAATCCTGTCTGTCTCTCTCTTCCTGTCTGTGTCGTCCTGTCTGTCTCTCAACCTGTCTGTCTGTTTTCATGTATATAGAGGTGGCATCCTGTCTGTCTGTCTTCCTGTCTGTGTCATCCTGTCTTTCTCTCTACCTGTCTGTCTGTTTTCATGTTTATAGAGGTCGTCATCCTGTCTGTCTCTCAACCTGTCTGTCTGTTTTCATGTTTATAGAGGTCGTCATCCTGTCTTTCTCTCTACCTGTCTGTCTGTTTTCATGTTTATAGAGGTCGTCATCCTGTCTGTCTCTCAACCTGTCTGTCTGTTTTCATGTTTATAGAGGTCGTCATCCTGTCTTTCTCTCTACCTGTCTGTCTGTTTTCATGTTTATAGAGGTCGTCATCCTGTCTTTCTCTCTACCTGTCTGTCTGATTCTCAAAGTCTTTTCCATGCATATCTAAATCGTCCTTCTCTGAGCGAGAGCATCTGTCAGACACTTGTAGTAGAGCAACAGCAACAGCAACAGCAACAACAACAACAACAGCAACAGCAACAGCAACAGCAACAGCAACAACAACAACAACAACAATCATTCACACATTTGTCTCACTTTCTTCAACTGACGCTGCGACACAAACAATCTTCTTCCTCATTCATGTTCAGTCGCTCTGCGTTCTTCAGTTTTCCTGGCAGGAGAACAAACGTCAGGATCCAGTCGTCTCTAGTCGTCTCTCCTGAATACCTGGAAGTGTCTTGAGTGACGTCCAGGAACTTGAACCTGTCCCGACTGCTCTCGCTCACATTCTTCATCCTCGTCCTCCATTGAACACGTTACACATGAAACCACTCCAGCCTTGTTTTAATGAAGATGATCTGGACTTTATAACAAGTTTAAAAATGTTTTTTACTTGTGCAAATATATTCAAGATTTCTCATTATTATTTCTTTTATGATTTGCAGGTTCCAGGTGGGAGAAATCCATTCGTCAAATCGGTTTTGAAAGGTAAGAAAAACCAACAATAATACGTTACCGTGGCAACTTTCATCCATTTTGAGAAACTAATGATTGATAAAATGGTCAATAAATAACAATTTATTTCACATTCTCATGTTAAAAACCCAAATTAAATATAGATATAGCATCAAGACGTCTAAAAGTGAAAATACATTCTATATTAATATTTAATTCTTAAAATTAAGTGATAAAAATCAAACGTGTAATAATAAAACCAGATTTTTAAAGTTATTTACACCTTTTTTTTTGCCTCATTCATTTCTTAAAGAGGTTATTGTGTCACAAAAGTGTATATTTATCAGATAAAAATTCAATTTAATGTATATTTCCCCTGAGATCAGGAATAATGATCCACATATTCTGCTCATGAATAACCGTTTGAAGGCCGATGTGACTCGTGACGGTTATTTTACTGGTGCATCATGGGTCATAAAGCGTCAGCGGCGCAGGAAAACGTTAAGTTTCGAGGCTGATTCCAGGAAAAAGGTTCATTTTCTTGGTGCTGGCAGCAGCGACACCTTAAAGGTTTTCTTATAAAGAAACTGTCTCTCCTCATAAAAGTCCATTATTGCTCCGGAACCGGCCAAAATTGAAATCCACTCCCGACGTTACAGTGCGACCCGAAGGGAGATCTTTATCGGCGGCCAATCAGAATTGAGAGTCTCCTGGTTCTTCCTCTTCTTGACTCTTGACACCATTGTTTTCCTGAGAAGAAGCTGTTAAGATGTGATGATAAGAAGCTCTTTGTCTGTTTGTGTATGTGGAGGTCGTCAACCTGTCTGTCTCTCAGCCTGTCTGTCTGTTTTATTAGAGGTCATCATCCTGTCTGTCTCTCTACCTGTCTGTCTGTTTTATTAGAAGTCGTCATCCTGTCTGTCTCTCTACCTGTCTGTCTGTTTTATTAGAGGTCATCATCCTGTCTGTCTCTCTACCTGTCTGTCTGTTTTATTAGAGGTCGTCAACCTGTCTGTCTCTCTACCTGTCTGTCTGTTTTATTAGAGGTCGTCAACCTGTCTGTCTCTCTACCTGTCTGTCTGTTTTATTAGAAGTCGTCATCCTGTCTGTCTCTCTACCTGTCTGTCTGTTTTATTAGAGGTCATCATCCTGTCTGTCTCTCTACCTGTCTGTCTGTTTTATTAGAGGTCGTCAACCTGTCTGTCTCTCTACCTGTCTGTCTGTTTTATTAGAGGTCGTCAACCTGTCTGTCTCTCTACCTGTCTGTCTGTTTTATTAGAGGTCGTCAACCTGTCTGTCTCTCTACCTGTCTGTCTGTTTTATTAGAGGTCATCATCCTGTCTGTCTCTCTACCTGTCTGTCTGTTTTATTAGAGGTCGTCAACCTGTCTGTCTCTCTACCTGTCTGTCTGTTTTATTAGAGGTCATCATCCTGTCTGTCTCTCTACCTGTCTGTCTGTTTTATTAGAGGTCATCATCCTGTCTGTCTCTCAGCCTGTCTGTCTGTTTTATTAGAGGTCATCATACTGTCTGTCTCTCTACCTGTCTGTCTGTTTTATTAGAGGTCATCATCCTGTCTGTCGCTCTCCCTGTCTGTCTGTTTTATTAGAGGTCATCATCCTGTGTGTCTCTCTCCCTGTCTGTCTGTTTTCATGTATATAGAGGTTGTCAACCTGTCTGTCTGTTTTCATGTATATGGATGTTGTCATCCTGTCTGTCTCTCTACCCGTCTATCTGCTTATGTATATAGAGGTCATCAACCTGTCTGTCGCTCTACGTGTCTGTCTGTTTCAATTTATATCGATTTAGTCATCCTAGTCGGTCTCTCTACCTGTCTGTCTGTTTTCAAGTATATAGAGGTCATCATCCTGTCTGTCTACCCGTCTGTCTGTTTAAATGTATATAGATGTCATCATCCTGTCTGTCTCTCTACCTGTCGGTCTGTTTTTATGTATATAAAGGTAGTCATCCTGTCTGTCTGTTTTAATGTTTTTGACGTCTTCATCCTGTCTGTCTCTCTACCTGTCTGTCTGTTTTCATGTATATAGAGGTCGTCATCCTGTCTGTCTCGCTACTCGTCTGTCTTTTTCATTAGAGGTCGTCATCCTGTCTGTCTATTTAAATGTATATAAAGGTGTCATCCTGTCTGTCTCTCTACCTGTCTGTCTCTCTCTTTGTCGTTCTATGGTTCTGTCTGTCCTTCTAACACTCTAACTGTAAAAGTGTCTCTCTGTCTTACATTAATGTAGATTTAGTTTGTCTGTCAAAAGGTTTTTTCACACAATCACAGTTTAAAGCCTGGACATCTAGGTCGTCTTCTCTCCATCTCTTCTCCTCCTTCTTTCTCTTCATTCAATCCTTCTCTCGACGCCAGAACCACAAGCAGCAGGATTGACAAAGTGCGACAACTTTGAGGATCTGAGTCCAGAGCAGGAACGATCAGATCCTCCGCACGTCATCCGACCACAGTCACCCAGAATATTGCAAATAGGATTTTCTCTTTTATTAGCGTCATAGAATCAGGCGTTTGTTTTCCTTTCATCAAAAAATTATTTACTTTCTGGGAGTCCGGAGCGCCGAAAACCACCGTCCTGCGGCCCAGAGCAGGAAACGCCGCGATCGCTATAAAAGCCGAAATAGACATCGGTTCGAACGGGAGGAGGGATTTGAGAAGCTGTTAGTCATTTCAAGGACAGTTTTTATTTGCTTTAATCGCGCGAGCAATCATGACACCTCGTAAAACGTGTCCTCGGGCGGCACCGGCCCGGCACTGGAATCCAGACGTGGATGCCGGGCCATGGCAACCGCCGCGGTTTTCAAACCAACCTGATGGCGTTCCTGCTTCTGAACGGATAAATATTGTCGTGATTTTGACTCGGTTCGGCGGGTCGAGCCAGGTTTCATTAAAGTCGGTGGTTCTGCTTATAAAAGACAGTAGTCTGGTGGGAGCAGGTTCTGGTTCCTGGAATTTATAACAGAGGCAATAATAAGTTCTCTCACGGGTGCAGTTGTGCGTCTTTTACTGGTGCTAACAAAGACTTGTATCGCACAACTGTTGTTTTGTTTGTGACTATAATGACAACAACTGCATTGTTTACCACTCGTCTGGCTTAGGAACCTACAACATCCCTTTTATAAATATATATATATATATTAATTTAAAAAATAGGTTTTAAAGCAGCTCTATTCTAAGACCAGATTTTTTTTAAAACAATAAATAAATGTAATTCTTAAGAATTTTCTCAATTGTTTTATATTTAAAAAATAATTTCAATAATTTTAATAGAAAGAAAATAAAAATTAATGTTGATATTTTATAAATACTGAACATAACTCGGAGTCAATTGTTAATCAATAGTTCTTAAAATGTATATTTAAAATAAATGTATACACTTTTTAATAATATTATGTTAAAACAAATTCTTTTTCCATCGTCTTAGTTTTCAAGTTTCAAGCAGGAACTTGCAAAAGACAATTTTCAGCTCATTGATAACTTTATTGATATTTATTGATGACAGTAAAATACGGAAAACTGATTTTTTAAACATACTTGTTAGTCTATAATAAAACAAGCTAAACATAATTAATGTAATTAATGTTTAGATTTTTTTATTTTATTGAAAATGTTATTGAATTCCTGTTTTCAACTGATAAATGTTCTCGAAACTCATAAAACAAGTAATATATATATATATTTTTTTACCAGATTTTTAAAATATATATTCATTAATCTCTAAAACATTCGTTTTTAGTTTTCTTTAGGCTCTGTCTTTTGTCAGAGTGAGTTAATGAAAAAAAAAGAAAAATGAGTTTAAATAAGTTTATTTTTTATATTTGTAATGTAAATATATATAATATAATATAAATAATAATATATATATATATATATATATATATATATATATATATAAATAAATGTAATGTAATTAAACATCTTTTTCACATCATAATTTCATTTTCTTTCTTTAATTTTTTGTAATAAGCTCCTTTTTTGATCGCAAAAGTCTATTAATGACTAAAATAATAAAGAAAAATACTTGAATAAATATATATTTGAAATAAAATACCGTTTAAAGCAGGCATTTCTACTGAAGTAGAACTTTATTAATGGAAATTTATACAATATATATAATATACAATTTATGACAAATGGTTTTTCCTGTTATAGATGGTTCAACAAACTTTTAAACCTAAACTGAGATTAAAATACAATTTTTAGTCTAAGATTTTAAGATTTCATTTTGTGATCGAGTCACAAGTGGACGAAAGTATCATCAGGATTGTTGAGGGTGGATTTGCTTCATGAAATACTTTATTAAAAAAACACTTTTTTTTATAGACTAACCATATTATTAATTGATTTAAAGATGTTGACACGGAAAAAAACTATATTATATAAACAATATATTTTATAACATGTTCTTGTTTTTAGCTCCATTCTTTCAGGATCATCAGCTCGTAAAGCTCAGGACTGAAAAGTTCATGACGTGGATCTCTCCACACTTCATGTCCCAGAATCCGTCTCCTCGGATCACAACAAGTCGTGTCTGCTCAACATCGCTGAGTCACGTTAAACCCTTCAGTATAAATGAAATAAATAAAGTCTCGGCCGCGCAGATCAAACGTCAGATAAAGTTCTTGCTCCAGTTTCTTCCCGAGTCCTTCAACATGTTCTTCTCCCCTCAGTGTGATCGGGGCGGACGCTGGGAACGGCATCCGAGTCTTCGTCCCCGACATCGGCATGTTCGTGGCTGGCCTGGCCATCTGGCTGCTGTGCCGCAGTCTGGTCCAGAAGAGGCCGCCCGAGGACATGGCCCAGTACAACGCCGACTTTGACGCAGAGGAACAAGTGGGTCTCGTTCCTTTCTCTTGACTGGTTTTCCTTTTCTTTTCCGCCCGGAGTTGTTGTTTGTTTATTTGAGTCTGTCGTTCGCTTTCGTTCACATCTCTGGTTGAAGCAAATCAATTCGTTATTTTTTTTTAAAATTTCCCGTCTGAGATTTTTCTGTTGACACCAGCCAAACTGGTCCTGGCCGGTCTCGGCATTCCTGCCGTCGAAGGCGGTTCTGCTCGTAATTCTCACGGACGGAACTCCTGGTGATGCCAGGCTGGAGATCTCGGGCGGGTTTGTCAGTCGCGTCAAACTCACTTGGATGGTTGAGGTTGAATCTGAAGCCGCTGACATGAGAACCGGCTTCTCAGATGGAGGTTGGAGATCAGGTGTCTTGTGGAGAAAGAGCTGAGCCAAAAGACACAGCCAAAGAAATGTGGAACTCTTTTTAATAAAGATGTTGACAATAGAAAATTATCTTAAAACACTTTGTTTTTTCTGGAGATTAAATCTTGTTTACCGTAATCACCTCCACTCTGCTGTGATTGGTCAAACATGGAGGTTTGTCACCGTGTGTCATCAATCCCAGAAGTCTCCACCTCCAAGGGTCTCTTTGTATAAACAAAGCGGGCATAATTACAGCTGGCTGGAGGAGGAGTGAAGCCATTATTACGTCGTAATGGCTCTCGTAACCTCTCGTTCGCCCAGATTTCAGACAAACCTTATTAAGTAATAAGTTGAAACATGGTCATGATGAGGAACTTACTTTACTTGGAGTGAAAAACTTCAACATTTTAAACATACGAATCAGGAGAGTTGACCTTTAACCTTTCAGTGTTGGTTGTTGAGTTGGTCATACATTTCATTTATTTATTTTGTATTTTAAAGAGTCTTAAAAAGTCTTTAATTTAACTTAAATTAAGCTGTAGAAACAGTTTTTAGAATCCAGAGTCAAATCTTTTTTTCTTATACTTTCAAAATAAGACGACGGTACAATTCTGTCTCTGATCTGCTATTTTGACTTTCCACTAACTTTAGACCCCCCGGTAGACTGACCTACTTTTTTAGATACATTTGCAGGAGGTGGGATATTGCCGAAATCCTTTAGACGTTTACGTCGCAGGAAACACAAAAGATATATTTACCAAACTGTCCACAACAGGATATGGT
The DNA here is from genome assembly GCF_982586985.1 of Callionymus lyra. NCBI lineage: Eukaryota > Metazoa > Chordata > Actinopteri > Syngnathiformes > Callionymidae > Callionymus > Callionymus lyra. Next base: position 18,712,866 of record NC_141833.1, read on the forward strand.
TCTTGGAGGCTCAATATTTGGTAATAATCTTTAATAATGTTTTTTCTTGAGTCACGTGGCTTCAGGAACAGAAGCTCGGTCATCAATGAGAGATCTTGAGTAGAACCAGTGCTGGTTTCGACCCGTCACTCAAAAATAATCCAACCTTTTTTTCCATAACTGCAGCGCAGGGACACTTTTGTGGAAACGTTCCATCGGAATTTTCGGTCCATTCCAGCAGAACAGCGAGTGAACGTCTGCTGCCATTTAACGACCGCAGCTCGACATGAAATGTTTACAAAACATTTCCTAACTAATCGAGACGTTTGCCGTAAACTTATCGAGCGGCAAAACACTTTCTGTCCGTGTTGACTTTTTCCAGTTTTCACGGAATCACAAAAACACTCAATTTCTTACGTTAACAATGACCTTCATTGTCTTTTATTGTGATAAATCTCACGTATTTTCATCAATACATCACCAGATGTTCCTTGTGTTCTGTGTTTCTGGTGCATTTAATATTTAATGTAGCAGAACTTTTGTCTTTATTGCTTTATTGCTAATCATTGCTTTACTTTTTCTTCTTAGAAACAAGAGTCATTGACCTGTAATGTAGCGTAAACACGAGAATTCCTTTTCAGGATGTTTTTAAAACCATCTAAAATAAACATAAATTCACTTTTTTTTAATGAGGATTCTTATACTTATACTACTTATACTACTTATTCTTATAATTACTATCATGGTGAAGCAGTTTTCAGCACCAAGGAGAGCTCTGGGACTTTGTCGCTCACTACCTGCATATTGTATTGAACGCTTGAATTTACGTTTCAAATGTTAAAACAAATGTATTAACTTACATTTATTTTTAAAAACAATTTATTTCAATCATTTCTTCATTAAAACAATGAATTTTCCTTCTTTTTTAGAATTATTTTCTAAATAAAATCTAATAAATTCAAAACTAATCATTTATTTAACACATAGTTTCTTATTCTAGTTCCAATAATTCAAAAATAAAAGCTCTAAATTAAATGTTTTTCTGTTTGTAGCCTTTTAAATTCAATATAAATATGTATATGGTACCACCTTAACTACTGAATGTAAATTGCTAGGAATTAAAAAATGTTAAATTTAGAAAATGTATTTGAAATATTGAATTGAGTATATTAGATTAAGAAACTTCTGCCAGTGTTGTAAACACAACATAGGATTTTTTTGTTGTGGTGACTTCATGTTTCAAATCTTAAAACCCCACTAAGCATTACATTTTTATTTTTAAGTATTTAATTCAATCATTTCTTTATTGAAACATTGAATTTTGTTTGGAAAAAAATAAAAAAATAATCCAAAAAATGCATTTTTTTTAAAATTATTATTATATATTTTTTTATTTGGAGCCTTTTAAATTCAATATAAAGATTTTGGTTTAATAGTATCACTTTAAATACTAAATGTGAAAGGCTAGGAATTAAAGAAATATTTAATTTAGAGAATGTATTTTTTAATTATTGGAATTATCAGAATAAGTAACTTTTATTTTCTGTATTGTAAACACAACACTTTGTCGTGGCAGTATTTCTCTCGTGTTGAAACTTTAAATATGATTTATTAAGCATTTATTCATTATTATTTTTAATTATTTTATTAAAAAATGTCTTTATTAAAACCTTGAATAATCTTCTTTTCTGAAGATAAAAATTTAATTAAAAAATAGTGGAAAAAAATAAATCAAAAGTAAGGATACACACAGAGTTTAATATTCAAATTTCCATAATTATTATTTTTACACTAAACACTACATTACACACATTTTACGTGAAATGAACGTGAAAACATTATGAACATTTTGATAATTTCTATTAAATTATTCAATAAAAACTCTTTAAAAAAAAAATCAAAAACTTTTGACATTTGAAACGGTCAGTATTCTGATGACATCTTTCCATGTCACTCATCTCAGGACGAAGAGGAGAAGCTGAGTCTGGACGACAACATCCTGCTGGAGGAGGACTTCGAGGCCGGCTACGAGGCCGGAGAGGACGAGGAGGACGAAGAGTTCGAGGGGGACGAGGACGAGGAGGACGAGGAGGAGGATGAGGAGGAGGAGGCGAAGGAGAGCACGAAGAGGAAGGTGCTTCGGATCGTGGCGGAGGTCGTGTCCAAAGGGAAGGAGATCATCGGGAACTTGATCACCACGGCCGGGAAGGTGGTGGTCACCATCTTGTTGGGGGCGACAGGTGAGCGAGGACGCGATCAAACTCGTGGTGAACCTCAAAGTGACGCCTTCTTCCCGCAGGTATGATGCTGCCCTCGCTGACCTCGGCCGTCTACTTCTCCATCTTCCTCTTCCTGTGCACCTGGTGGTCCTTGTGCCGGACCTTCAGCACCCTCATCTTCAGCTGCATGTGCGTCCTCATGGCCATCTTCAGCGCCGGACACCTGATCGTCCTCTACCTCTACCAGTTCCAGTTCTTCCAGGAGTCCATCTCCCCTGACGACGACTTCATCAGGTCAGTCCAGAGCCGCTCTTGAAGTCTTGATTCCTGCAGACATGACTAGTCGAACTCAGAGGATTCACTTGAACTGTTGGACATAATCTCCACCAGTGGATCAAACTTTAAGGCACACTATACACTTGACACATTTACAAATAACTTCTGGACTTTTATGGTGGACCCGTTGAGTAAGTACTCATGTGTTTTTAACTTCTTAATCTCACCCCCTCTCAGTGAACTCATCCCTGCAGCTGCCTGGGTTAGAGTTGTTATTTATTACCGTCATAATTTATTGCTTTTATGAACTTGTCAATGTGACTCATGCAAAGGTGAACTATATCTCTGTTTAGATCAGCGTTAACGTTGGCGGATCTTTATTTAAAAGCCCCTACTTTGCAGACAACTCTCTGCTCTCTCAAGCCCCTCCACCTTTTCTCTGAAGCCCCTAATTTGCAGACTTCTATCTGCTCTTTCAGGTCCTTCCACACGCTCTCTCAAGACCCTCTAGCCGCTCTCTCAAGCCCCTACTTTGGGGACATATATGTGCTCTTTAAAGCCCCTCTAGCCGCTCTCTCAAGCCCCTACTTTGAAGACAGATATCTGCCCTATAAAGCCCCTCTATCTGCTCTCTCAAGCCCCTACTTTGAAGACAGATATCTGCCCTATAAAGCCCCTCTAGCTGCTCTCTCAAGCCCCTACTTTGCGGACAGATATCTACTCTATAAAGCCCCTCTAGCTGCTCTCTGAAGCCCCTACTTTGAAGACAGATATCTGCCCTATAAAGCCCCTCTAGCTGCTCTCTCAAGCCCCTACTTTGCGGACATATATCTGCTCTTTAAAGCCCCTCTAGCTGCTCTCTGAAGCCCCTACTTTGAAGACAGATATCTGCCCTATAAAGCCCCTCTAGCTGCTCTCTCAAGCCCCTACTTTGCGGACATATATCTGCTCTTTAAAGCCCCTCTAGCTGCTCTCTGAAGCCCCTACTTTGAAGACAGATATCTGCCCTATAAAGCCCCTCTATCTGCTCTCTCAAGCCCCTACTTTGCGGACAGATATCTGCTCTATAAAGCCCCCTAGCTGCTCTCTCAAGCCCCTACTTTGAAGACAGATATCTGCTCTATAAAGCCCCCTAGCTGCTCTCTCAAGCCCCTACTTTGAAGACAGATATCTGCCCTATAAAGCCCCTCTATCTGCTCTCTCAAGCCCCTACTTTGCGGACAGATATCTGCTCTATAAAGCCCCCTAGCTGCTCTCTCAAGCCCCTACTTTGAAGACAGATATCTGCCCTATAAAGCCCCTCTAGCTGCTCTCTCAAGCCCCTGCTTTGAGCAGCTGAGACATTTCTGAGTCACTTCTATAGAGATTTGCTCCCACGGACAGTTTAAAAGAAAACAAGAAATCCTGAGTGAACTCATCTGCTGAGCCATCAACTGTATTTATTCTGGCGGAGGCAAGTTTGTTTAAAAGATAATAAATATTTACTATTGTTGCAAACAAGAAGGTGCCGAAAAAGGCGAAGCTGTGGATCACCGCAGGTCAATACCATCATCAGCCGAGCTTTTAGTCGCCGCACTACAAACAGCTGTTTCATTATGCATGAAGAAGCCGACGAGCTGCTATCAAATCCGTAGCGATCGTCCGTCTGTGGTGGAGTAAAAAAAAAAACCTCATGCCAACCTTCATTATTCACATCACTCCGCTGCGGAATGTCAAGAATGTTCACCAGCAAGAAATCCACCGCTGGAGTGTTTGCACAAACAGGTTTTCTGTCACCGCTGGATGGATGTGTTTATCCAGATGTGATGCTCTCTAATTAGATCTCGCTTCGAACCCAACTCTCGTGGGCTCGTGTTTACACCGGCGGAGCCGCAAGTTTAGCATCTTGTCAGGGTTTTTAATCAGCCGTGACTTCCACCTCCGTCCTCCTGTAGGCATCTCAAGATGGATCTTAGTAGACCTGTTGCAGGAACCCTCTGAGATGGAGGTAAGACTCAGTCACAGGAGCTCCTTTTAAACTCTGGGTCTCTTTTGAATTTAACAGTCTTTTACAGTATCTAACATTAAATTCTAGGGGTGTTAGAAAATATAGACATTCTTTTCCATGATCCTGTATCGATATTCAAGACCACTGTACTGAAGTGTTCTTAGTAATGTTTGTGTAAAATATATATATACATATATATATTATTTTTTTGCAATTAACATACAAATGTTTACGCTGTTTGTTCATTTTTCTGCTGCAATAAAACTTCCGACAGCTAGACGGCGGCAGTCATTCCGTCCTAAAGAAACAATTAAATCCAGCGAGATATTGGCTATGACTGAGGATGAGAGGATACAGTGACTCCAGCAGCTTTTAAAGCTGATGTATTTTGGTTTGAAAACAAAAGAAAGCCGTTACGACTTTGTTAAGGGTCATGTGGTCTGTAAATACTACAAATATATCTTTTATCACTACAGTATCACAATATATCGCAATATATCAAATTGTCCTATAGAGGTCCTTTAATGCTTTGCAGTCAATCATTTTTGTCATAGCAACATGGATGTATGAATTCAAATACAGTATTGTTGAATTGTTTGTTTACAGTTCAAATAAATCAACTGTGAACCTATCTCAAAAATTAAACTTGTATAACAGTCATTACGGTAGTACGCAAAAACAGACTATATACAGTATATATACATTATATATATGTTTACACATATTTATATATATGTATGAAGGATTAACGGTTTATGAAAGTGAGAAATAAGGGATTTACTATAATATTTGGCAACATGACGACAATATGAAACACAAGCAGCAGCAGGGATGAGTTCACTGAGAGGGAGTGAGGGAAAAAAGGGTGTTGTAAATAAAGAGTGGAGTGAGTTATGAAGAGTTTACAGAGTTAGAAAGTGAGTTTGCAAGTGATTTTCACCGTCGTTTGTTTTACATCTTTGAGTCAATAACTATTATAACAAAATATTAGTTTTAGTTCATGAATGTTTCAAGTCCTGCCACAGCAGCTAAAAAAAACCTGAATACTGACTTAAAAAGTAAATGAACGAGCCAAAAGTAAAAATTTGTTTTTGGAAATGTGTCAAATAGTTCAAAATCCTTATCTTGGGCTGATTATTCATGTCTGTTTGCAGTTATTATCACGTTGTAAATTTGACAACTACATTTTTATTCTATTTTTCACTGCCTTAAAATCCTAAAAAAGTGCAATATTGAATGGAAGCCTTGGAGTTTCACCTCCTGCTCAATATCAAAGGACTAATAATGAATATATAGTTACAGTGAATCACCTCAGATCTAAATCTGCTCTTCAATGAAGTCGTCTTGTGTGTGTCCTCGGTTGTCAGTCCCGCATCGATCGCAGTGGTTCTCGTTTGTTCTCCGGACTTCTGTGTGTCAGGATAGAGACTATTTACAGTTGAGGCTGCCTTGGACCGATCCATGTCACCCCCCCATGTCCAGGGTGGCAGATGATAACGACCAGTATTGACCGTTGAAGAAGCTCATTATGGCTGAAGGAGTCGCTTCATTGTTTCACGCCGTGATCCCAGTTATTGTTGTCGACACTTCATCACGGGTCTGAAGGTCAGCGGCGCGTGAAACAAAACATCAGATTAACTACTTTAATTATGTCTTTGTCTTTCTTTACGCTCGTGAAATCCATCACAAGCTTTGTTGACCCTCGTGTGCCCCTCTTGCTCTTTTTTCAGTCAATATAACGCATATAAATATGTTGAGAGTCTAGTACAGGGTTTGTCAAACGCAATCACTCATGTGGAGAATATTACTATCAATCTTAGTCCTGGACAAAAAGTATTGTATCAAAGTGTTTTCTTCATTGTCAGACGCATTCATTAGTGGGTGTGGCTTCAGGGCCTCACAAACTAATACCACAAAGCCTCATGGAGTAATACTTTGGACCTTCGTGGAGTAATACCACCGAGTAATACTTTGGATCTTCCCAAAGTGATACTCCGTAGCCAGACAGAGTAATACCTTGGAGCCTCACAGAGTAATACCTCGGGGCCTCACAGAGTAATATCTCGGAGCCTCACAGAGTAATATCTCGGAGCATCACAGAGTAATACCTCTGAGCCTCACAGAGTAATATCTCGGAGCCTCACAGAGTAATATCTCGGAGCATCACAGAGTAATACCTCTGAGCCTCACAGAGTAATACCTCGGGGCCTCACAGAGTAATATCTTGGAGCCTCACAGAGTAATACCTCAGGGCCTCACAGAGTAATACCTCGAAGCCTCACAGAGTAATACCTCAGAGCCTCACAGAGTAATACCTTTAAGCCTCTCGGAGTAATACCTCGGAGCCTCACAGTGTAATACCTCGGAGCCTCACAGAGTAATACCTTGGAGCCTCACAGAGTAATACCTTGGAGCCTCACAGTGTAATTCCCCGGAGCCTCACAGAGTAATACCTCGGAGCCTCACAGAGTAATACCTCGGAGCCTCACAGAGTAATACCTCGGAGCCTCACAGAGTAATATCTCGGAGTCTCACAGAATAATACCTCGGAGCCTCACAGAGTAATACCTCGGAGCCTCACAGAGTTATACCTCAGAGCCTCACAAAGTAATACCACAGTGCCTACCGGAGTAATACTACAGAGCCTTGTGGAGTAATACTAAGGAACCTTTGCTTTGTAATATTAAGGAGCGTTGCGCAGTAATACTAAGGAGTCTTGCAGAGTAATACTTCCGAGCTTCGTGGACTTATACTTCGGAGCCTTGCATAGTAATACTTCCAAGTTTTAGGGATTAATACTACGAGGCATAAAAACACATTATGACAGAAGTTTGAGCGCTCTGTATCCCATAAAATTGCTTCAAGGTCAGTAAGTAAAACCAGAATTAGTACATAAGACACACTGTCCGTTTTGCGGAAATATAAGAATATATTTGGGAACAGTATGCGTTAAGGTGCCTAGAATTAGAATTGTGTTTCACACAGTCTAAGACGTCATCATACTTAATAAAAATATTTTGCAAAATGTGAAGATGTAGATAAGAACCTTAAACAACTGGGATCCTGAAAATAGCCTGAAGTTGAGAATCTTTCTTCATAAAAAAATTCAATTTATAAAAACCTGCAGAGACGGTTGAGCCGAGCTCACAGGTGAGGACATCAAGCCTCGATCACTCAGCACCGGAGACAATGTGCGACTCTTGGAAAGAAGCTTCCCTTGTGCTGTATCTCTGAGCGTCTGCCAGCGTCTGATAGTTCTTCTCCATGAACGACTCGTTTCATCGTCCGTGTTGACTTTCCACGGCTCTGAGGTATTTCTGTCCTGCCCGGCGTGGAGCACTGAGGCCCAGTGTGATGATGAAAGTCGCACCTCGGCCTCCATGTCCGCACATGTCCGACCCTGCCGCGCTCTCATTGGTCGACGCGCCGACGCACTACCTGCCCTAATTGTTCGTGTTGACAAGCGAGCCGACCTCGCTGTGTAACCGGCGCTGAGTGAGCGAGGACTTGCTTCCACTTCCTGCGACCGGGACTCACAATGGAAGTTCCCCCCTGATGTGACTCAGGGTTTTTCCCGCTTTACACGACGTGCGGCGCTTTTTAAAATCTGTCGCCATTGGTCGGTGAGCTTCCTGTTGTTTCTGCAGACACCAGATGCTACTGGACAAGACAACATGTTGGTGTGAGATAATACAGATACACTGATATATCACGAACATAGTGGTGTGAGATATTACAGATACACTGATATATCACGAACATAGTGGTGTGAGATAATACAGATACACTGATATATCACGATATATTTTTTCCAGATACTGCACGGTATTGATTTATTTTTTCAATACATTCTTTTAAAATAATTATTTTTTAATAGATTTTTGGGATTTATATTTTATTTTCATGATAGTTATCTATTGGTTTATATTTCAATAAAGTGTGTATTTAATAAAAATAATTATATATTTTTATTTGAAATAAACAAAGAAATATTCACGACTTTGTTCTTTTTTCTGTAGCAATTAACCTTTCGGCCACTAGATGGCAGCAGTTATTAGGTCCTTCTTGGCTAGAGGAACAAAGAAACCCCGCGTGATTGTGGCGATGACTGAGGACGAGAGGATACAGTGACTCCTGCAGCTTTTTTAAGCTGCTGGTGTTTGGAAATATTTTGGTTTGAAAACAAATGAAAGCAGTTACGACTTCGTCAAGAGTCATGTGGTCTGTAAATACTGCAACACCAGAGTCCAGTACTCGACAATACTACAAATACTCCAAATAATCTAGATACTTGACAATACTACAAATATGTCCTTGTTCCTACAGAATCAAAGTATATCATATGTTGTCAAGAGTCATGTGGTCTGTAAATATCTGCAACACTAGAGTCAAGTACTTGACAATACTACAAGTACTCAAAGGATTCGACAATACTTCAAATATATCCTTGTTCCTATAGTATCAAAGTATATCCTCTGTTGTCAAGAGTCATGTGGTCTGTAAATTCTGCAACACTAGCGTCAAGTACTTGACAATACTAAAAGTACTCCAAGTACACAAAGGACTCCAAAATACTACAAATATATCCTTGTTCCTACAGTATCATAATATATCGTATGTTGTCAAGAGTCATGTGGTCTGTAAATTCATCAACACCAGAGTCAATTACTCGACAATACTACAAATATACATGCTTGTTACTACAGTATCACTATATATCGTATTATTGCGCCTGTATCATGATACATATTGTATCATCAGATTCCTGTCAATACACACCTTTTCACCATTAAAGTCGATATAAAGTGTTTTCATTCTAACATTTGAATCTTCCTCTGCAGGTACTTCGGTATTACTCCCGTCATCCAGAGCAACTGCCACCACACCTGGAAGCTCATCGTTCACTCCAAGAGACAGTGGAACCACTTCGTGAACCCCATCATGCTGCTGATCCTCTACTACACGCTGGCGACGCTGATCCGCCTCTGGCTGCAGGAGCCCGTCGAGGAGCTGATGGTGAGGACGCCGGTGTAGAGTTGCAGAGAGAGAGACGTCTGTTGTTCGGCCATGATGGACGACGACCATATGTTTGGCTCATCGGCGTTTACACAACAGTGGAGAGATACAAGTGATGAGAACACCACATTACATTTTGTGTTAGGATATAGTATTGTGTAAAATACAAAAGAAAAATAGACACAACATGTACCACGAAAACTTAAAATTCATACATTTATTTCAAAACAAAAGTTAAGGTTCCTTAATGTCTATATTTGACATTTGAATTCATAGTTAAGATTCTGATTTTCGACATACACAAAAATACAAAGTGTTACGGGTGGTTTATTTTATCCAACCGATGCTAGCACTGTTAGCCTAAAGCTAAGCTAGCATGTACACAAATCAGTAGGTTTCAATTTAATTAATTTATATTTGATTTGAATGTTACTTGTTTCTATTAATTATATTTATAAGAGGATTTAAAGGTAAGATATAAGTACTGAAAAATAAAAACTTCTGCTCAAGAGCTTGGCTACTTCAAAAGTTTGAGTCTTAGTAGTTGTTGGATCAAGTTAGCTTCAAAAAGTTTTAGGTAAAACTACACGTCTAACTAACAATTTTTAGACTTTTATATTTTATTTTGAAAACATAATACCGGATCAACTTCAACATTTTAATAATAAAATGTATTAAAATGTGTTTAAATATATATATTTTTAATGAATACTTTATACAAATAGATACAATATGTACCACGAACATGAAATCCATACATTTATTTCAAAACAAAAGTTAAGGTTCCTTAATGTCTATATTTGACATTTGAATTCATAGTTTAGATTCTAATTTTCGACATACACAAAAATACAAAGTTTTACGGGTGGTTAATTTTATCTCACCGATGCTAGCACTGTTAGCCTATAGCTAAGCTAGCATGTAAACAATTCAGTAGGTTTCAATTCAATCAATTTGTATTGGATTTCAATGTTACTTGTTTCTGTTAATTATATTTATTAGAGGATTTTAAGGTTAGATCTAAGTACTGAAAAAAAAGACTTGGCTACTTCAACCGTTTGAGTCTCGGTAGTTGTTGGAACAAGTTAGCCTCAAAAAGTTGTAGGTAAAACTACACGTCTAACTAACAACAATTTTTAGACTTTTATATTTTATTTTGAAAACATATCATACCGGATCAACTTCATTTTAATGAAATGTATTAAAATATATTTAAAGATTTAGTTGTAATGAATACATTATACGTCAATTCTGTGTAGAGAAGTATTCTAGTTACTAAAGTTACTTAAAAGTGGAGATTTCTATTTTAAAATTAGACACAAGAGGCAACTATTCATTAAAAGAACCAATAGTGAACATCAAATTACCTCAACGTGACAGCAGGGGGCAGTAGCATTGCGAAACTTTTGCACAACCCAGTAGAAACCAGTGAAGTGTGCGGTGAAGTGTGTATCCAAACGACAACATTGTGGAGTCCGAATACATGTGTAAATGTTGGGTCCGAGCCGAAGCCTCCTCCCTTGGACTGAAATAGACGGAGATTAAATTAAACATGGCCTCGTGATTCGAGAAACTCCATCGATGCAAGATTCCTGGACGATCGATCTGAGGATGGATCCGTCTGCCGTAACTGATGTGAAACTGGAGACACTGCTGGAGTCATTACGACCCGGTTCTGAAGGAACAGTCTGACCAGGTCCAAGTGTCTCGGACATTTTTATGTAACAATCGTACTTGACGTACTTGTCACAATTAGTGAGTTTTATTTAGAGATAAAGGGTTTACTCTGCTATTAATATGAATTATTTACAACAGATATTAGTTTTAAAATAATTTATTATTAAATCTTCTGTATAGGCGAAGGAATTTCAATATGTTTTTTAATAATATATATTTTAATAATAAAATTAATAATAATAAATACATTATTTTAATATAAAATAGTCTGTATAGGTGACCAAGTTCAATGTTTTTTAATAATATATATTTTAATAATAATAAATAAATAATTTTAATATTAAATAGTCTGTATAGGTGACCAAGTTCAATATGTTTTTTAATAATATATATTTTAATAATAATAATAATAAATAATTTCATATTAAATAGTCTGTTTAGGTGAACAAGTTCAATATGTGTTTTAATAATATATATTTTAATAATAATAAATAAATAATTTTAATATTAAATAGTCTGTAAAGGTGACCAAGTTCAATATGTTTTTTAATAATATATATTTTAATAATAATAATAAATAAATAATTTAATATTAAATAGTCTGTATAGGTGAACAAGTTCAATATGTTTTTTAATAATATATATTTTAATAATAATAAATAAATAATTTTAATATAAAATAGTCTGTAAAGGTGACCAAGTTCAATATGTTTTTTAATACTATATATTTTAATAATAATAATAAATAAATAATTTAATATTAAATAGTCTGTATAGGTGACCAATTGCAATATGTTTTTTAATAATATATATTTTATTAATAATAATAATAATAATAATAATAAATAAATAATTTAATACTAAATAATCTGTAGAGGTGACCAAGTTCAATATGTTTTTTAATAATATATATTTTATTAATAATAATAATAATAATAATAAATAAATAATTTAATACTAAATAATCTGTAGAGGTGACCAAGTTCAATATGTTTTTTAATAATATATATTTTGGTCATTTAAGAATGGAGGCAAAATTGTAGCAAAGGATTGGTCAATAAGATAAAATAAAATAAAATTGAAATACATGCAGTACTGTGCAACACAGCAAATCCTTTTTTTTATTGAAATACTTGAGAAATAAATAAGGACATATTTTGGATAAAAAGGTAGCATTAAGTGTAAATATGATAATAAATTATAACATTTAAAAGATAATTATATATATATTAAATTATAATGTACAATAATAACATTGTAAGTTAAAAAAAAAAAAACTTTTATCCCTAACAGTCAACGAAAGAAGTCATAATAATAATGATGAATAATATACATAATGATAAGTATTGTTTAAAAAGAAGATGATAAAATGGATAAACATTGTATATTTTATGAGAGAATGAAAACGTAAGCAAAGTGTCCAATAATAATGTTAATACTCTTTAAATAAACTACATTTCTGGGGTTTGTTTTAGGTTATTCAACGAAAATGAACATGAATCTTTAGCAGAACGTCTTTGTTGCTTCACTGTCAATCCTGACCCGACCAGAGAGACACTGAAAAAATAATCTGGATCTACTTTGTCTTCCGTCCAAAGTCATTGTTTCTCAACAGATTATTTCACCTCAACTGAAACAATAGTTCAAACGCCTCCGGGGGACAAAATTCCGCCGACCTCGGCGTTATTGGTGTCTCGCTAACATCTCCACATTTGGCCAAAGAAACCGCAGAGAAATGGACTTAAAAGGGCAGAAAATCTTCTCTGGTGTTTTTGTTTTGAAACTCAAGATTCTGAAAAAATCTTGGTTTGAACTTCACGTGTGAAACTCTGGACAAAATCAAAACACCTTCATCAGCATCTGAGCTATAATGGACTCACGGATCTGTGTTTTTATAGTTCCCCGTAAATGTTACAGGGTCGTTGTACACACTATTGATTCCTCCGCCAGAGTGTGTTGCGCCTCCATCGAGACACTGACTGTGACACTTGATGTTGGAGGTGATGGAGGAAGTTTCTAAGTCGAGGTCTAGTCCAAGTCTCCACTGGAGAAATGATGTCGCTCAAGTCTGGGCCTCTGTATTTAAAATGCTGCCTCCACGACCTGAGCCTTGACCAATGGCTGTATGGAAGAAAATCCAGTGTCATAATAATATTCAATTTAATGTTGAGACTTGTTTTATTTTATTTTATTATAGAAACTAAATTCACTCACTTCTTTATTGAACTGTTTAATTTATTTTTTTATTGCTTTTTTTCTATATTGAAAGATTGATATTTTTATTTTTAAATAATAAAAAAATGTGTTTTTAATTATTTTATATTAAATCATCTGCAGTAGTGAAGGAGTTCAGTGTGTTATTGTAATTTAAAAGAAAATAAAAAGTGGCAGTTTATACAGCAAACAGTTGGAAACAATAAAATGAATTTTAAATCTGTGCAAATATTTTTAGTGGATCATTGATTTATTATTCAAAGACTAGTGACATAAATAAGAAAACACGTAGAGTTTTAAATTCTATTTCCAATAATTCAAACATACTTTTTCTAAATTATTATATTCATAATTCTTTAAATTCAACGTAAAAATGTCAGCGTAATGATGCCAACATTTTATATTGAATTTAAAAGGCGACAAACTAAAAAAGACAAAAATTTTGAACTTTTTTTTAGTTATTGGGATTCATATTTAAAGTTATATACAGTATGTAAAAAAACATTCAATTTAAGATATTCACTTTTTTTTCATTTGATCAACCTTTTAATATTCACATTATTTTATGAAATTATTCGATAAAAAAACGAATTAAACCATTATTAAATTAAGTTATTCTGCTCTATTTAAAAAATGTAAAAGAATCTCAGGTTCTAGTTATAAGAAGAACATTTTAAAGTCTATTTTTTAACAAAGAAAACTTTCACATAAATGCTTTAAACTTGCCGTTATTTAACCTTGGCTATAGTTCAAGACACTTGTGTGTTAAAGCCTCCAGAACGGTGTCTTCAACTCGTGTCCGACTTCAAAGTCGTTGAGGGAGGATCACGACTATCTCTGTTGTTTCAGGACCAGAAGGATGACGACATGTGCGAGGAGGAGGATCTGGACGGAAACAGAACAAACCACTCGGCCAACAGGAAGCGGCAGCTGTGGTGGGAATCTCGGCGAGGAACGGACGAGAAAAACGTACGTCTCACGGTATCGATCTCTGCCAACGCCGTGTTTACTGTCCAACGCTCGCTCCAGGATGATGTGTGGCCTCGTAGAGAATGAGATTAACTCGTCATTTACCGACGTCATGTTCTAGTCAAGCTTCAGTAGAGCTGAAATCACTTCTTTACCATCTGTACATGAAACTGTTACAATTTGAACTTGTTTTCAAGAATTTTCTGGCCTTGTCTTACGTGGAATCTTAATCCATTGTCATCGTACATATCATTTATTAGGTTGGGTTACCTACTGCGCCCCCTAGTTGTAACAAAAGATGGTGATCAGTGTATCCTATGGTAAACCACCAACAGCCGTTATATTTACTGCCCCAAAAAAACATTTTACAGCCACACTTAGGATCATATAATCGTAACTCCTCATGTTATATTAGGACTGACGAACCTCTCTAGATGCTAACAACCTCGATGGGTTTTACTACGACCCACATGTTGATCTCAACTCCCTAATAGTTGCCTTCTCCAACCTTAGATACACATATACTGTATTTATTTTAACCTAAATATGTCCAAACATCAGCTTTAAAAGCTGCTGGAGTCACTGTATCATCTTGTCCTCAGTCGTAACTGCCTTCATCTGTTTTGAAACCATAATATCTCCAATTATCAGGTTTAAAAGCTCAAGGAGTCACTGTATTCTCTTGTCCTCAGTTGTAACTGCTTTCATTTGTTTTCAAACCAAAATATGTCCAGACATCAGCTTTAAAAGCTGCTAGAGTCCACTGTATCCTCTCGTCCTTAGTTGTAACTGCTTTCATTTGTTTTGAAACCATATGTCCAAACATCAGCTTTAAAAGCTGCTGGAGTCACTGTATCCTCTCGTCCTCAGTCGTAACTGCTTTCATTTGTTTTCAAACCAAAATATGTCCAGACATCAGCTTTAAAAGCTGCTGGAGTCACTGTATCCTCTCGTCCTCAGTCGTAACTGCTTTCATTTGTTTTCAAACCAAAATATGTCCAAACATCAGCTTTAAAAGCTGCTAGAGTCCACTGTATCCTCTCGTCCTTAGTTGTAACTGCTTTCATTTGTTTTCAAACCAAAATATGTCCAAAATCAGCTTTAAAAGCTGCTGGAGTCACTGTATCCTCTCGTCCTCAGTCGTAACTGCTTTCATTTGTTTTCAAACCAAAATATGTCCAAACATCAGCTTTAAAAGCTGCTGGAGTCACTGTATCCTCTCGTCCTTAGTTGTAAGGAAACCATATGTCCAAACATCAGCTTTAAAAGCTGCTGGAGTCACTGTATCCTCTCGTCCTCAGTTGTTACTGCTTTCATTTGTTTTTAAACAAAAATATGTCCAAACATCAGCTTTAAAAGCTGCTGGAGTCCACTGTATCCTCTCGTCCCCAGTCGTAACTGCTTTCATTTGTTTTTAAACAAAAACATGTCCAAACATCAGCTTTAAAAGCTGCTGGAGTCCAAATGTATCCTCTCGTCCCCAGTTGTCGCCTGGATCTTGCGGGATTTCATTGTTCCTTTAGATGCGAAGGACGTAATGACTGCTGCCATCTAGTGGCCAGAAGTTAAATATAACAATGTTGAATATCAAAACACTATCGTGGAAAAGAAAATAGATATTTATGTGTACTGATATTTTCTATTCATGATGCGATGCAGGTCATGATACAGGGTCAACAATACGATATATAGTGATACTGTAGTAACAAGGATATATGTCTAGTATTGTCGAGTACTTGACTCTGATGTTGTAGTATTTACAGACCACATGCGAAGTCGTAACTGCTTTCATTAGTTTTTAAACAAAAATATGTCCAAACATCAGCTTTAAAAGTGGCTGGAGTCCACTGTATCCTCTCGTCCTCAGCCAAGAATAATATTATGGTAATGTGTAAAGTGACCCGAAAATGTCCCCTGAGAAGAAAAATGCGTTAGAAGCTGATTTCAAATTCAAGTATGTCCTTCATTTGAACATTTGAATGTTCTACTACTGTTGCTAAACCACATCTTAAAAACATCAAGCGTGACACTGCCTTGCTCAAAGGCCCCGAGGCACAGAATCCTCCAGGGCCACCGTAAGTGAGGGTTTCATGCCTTGTCTGCTCTTCTCTCCTCCTGCTGCACAGCTGCTCTCCACCCAGGACGGCATGAGTACGACGGAGGTGATCCAGAGTCTTTTCAACCTCTTGATTCACTGCAGAGTGCTTTTCACACGAGCGCCCGTAGATCACAGACTTTTACAAGATAAACCTTTGTTTCTGCTCGTCACCAATCTGAGCCTGAAAGTAAACGCTTTTGACGCTCCGGATAAAACCAGTGCATCTGAATAGAGCTTCTTTAGAACCAATGCAATTAAAATGTATTTGTTTTAGTATTTATTTTTATTAAAATACCACAAATCTTTTTACTGAAAAATTGAATGTATTTTATTTTTAAATATAATATAATAATAATAATATAATAATCACCTATTTTATTGAATTAAAAAAAAAATATATATTATAAAATAAGAATCGTAAATATTTTTTTCATCGATAATAATGCTATCATGTCTTCACGTTTAATAAAACCCTAGAAAAACAATATTTTCTTAAATATTGTGAATATTAAAACATAACTTAATAGTTCTGGTTTCTCGTTATGATCTCTTAATAAAATATTTTTCTTTTGACTTTAATCTCGTATTAAATATTTTCATTTAACTTTAATCTCGTATTAAATATTTTCCTTTATCTTAATCTCGTGATAAATTATTTAACTTTGACTTTAATCTCGTAATAAACTATTTTACTTTGAGTTAAATCTGGTAATAAATATTTGCCTTTGACTTTAATAACATAATTAATATTTTCTTTCGACTTTAACCTTGTAATGAATATTTTACTTCGACTTTAATCTTGTAATAAAATATTTTACTTTGACTTTAATCTTGTAATAAAATATTTAACTTCGACTTTAATCTCGTAATAAAATATTTTCCTTTGAATTTTATCTCGTAATAAATATTTTACTTCGACTTTAATCTCATAATAAAATATTTTCCTTTGAATTTTATCTCGTAATAAATATTTTACTTTGACTTTAATATCATAATAAAGTATTTTTCTTGATTTTATTCTCGATACTTAATCTCGTCATAAATACTTTGGCCCTCGTACTCAGTCTTAATATATTGATAAAGTTATTATAAAATAAATTGTAATTTATTGTAATATAAATATAAAATTTGATAATTGAACAAAGGATTTTAAAAGTAATTAAAATACGTCGGAACATTTAATACATGAACACAAGAATATTTTCTTGTAAGGAGCAGAAAGTGTGAAAAGTAAAGCAGTTTCTCTCTGAACTTCAAAGCCAAACTTCACTAAAACAATAGTTCGGCTTTGAACGACAGTTCTGTGCACACGTGTCACGTGACTCTCTAGACGTGTTTCCATTGGTCGAACGTTGTCTGTAAGTCTCTGCTGACGATCGACAGGCGGTGCCGACTTTAAACGGGACGTCGTTCGACTACGTCACGGATAACGGACCCGTGGTTCTGGACTTCTACTCCACGCCGCAGTACAAGATGGACACGCCCAGCGACTTCCCAGGTCAGTTTGATCAATACTTTAAATTGTTTTGAAATTAGGAAATATTGTAAAACACATAAATAATCCTAAATATTTTTGACGTTATTTGAAGTCGTAACAAATGTATTTCTTTCTTTCTATGTCAATCATTTTATATCATGAGTAAAAAGTTTTAAAATGTAAATACACGACAAAAACTCACACTGAGATATAAAGAAAAATGTAATTAATACAGAATAAGAAACACAGTTGGATCAGGAGGGAAAATATTATGGAAGTATTTGAGTGACATTAGAATAATGATGCTTGAATTCATGTTTCAAATGTTGAATCTTTGATTTTTTGATTTTTTTTCCTAATTGAAGTAGTTTTTTTAAGCATTGAAATACTTTTTTAAATAGTTAAATTACAAAATACTAGCATTGTTATACCAAACCTTGTTTAGATTGAATTTAATGAGGTAAAAAATATGTGGAATTCTAAAGTGTTTTTTTATATATATATTATTGCAATTAGAATATACATTTCTATGTACAAACAATCCATTAATAATACAAATGTAAAATAAATAAAATATAAAAATAAAATAAAATGTAAAAATAAAATATAAATTGTAAACTATAGAAAGAATATTAAATATAAAATAAAAATATCTAAAATATTTAAAAAAAATTAAAATAAAAAATAAAAAATAAATGTAAATGTAATAAATAAATAAAAAAATAAAAAAAATAAATGTAAAATATGAAATACATTTTTTTAAATATTAAAATAAAATATTAAAAAAGTATATACTGTATAAATGTTAAATATTAAATATTAAGCTTTAAACAATTAACATGGATCATTAAATATTATGACATTTAGGTAAAAACAAATGAAACCTTTCAATACATCAATTATTAAATTAAATAGTAAAAATAATCAATTTAAATGCTTAAAAAAAGCTATTAAATGCTTTAGGAAAAACAAATATTCTGATGACACTCATTTATTCCCTAATGTAGTTTATTAAGTCAAACATTGATCATCTCTTTACGCGTCATATCCAAACGTTGAAGGACCAAAAGTAAAACTCCATGTGTCTCAGGAGACAAGAAGGACGAGAGCGTCTACGAAGTGTCGTTGCCGGCCGAGGGGTCGGACCTGGAGGACGGAGAGAAGTCGGCGGAGGAGGACGAGGAAGACATCAAGAAGAGAGGCGTCGGCGCCATGGTCAAGGTCTTCCACTTCGTCATGAAGCAGAGCTACATCTGCGCCCTCATCGCCATGATGGTAGGTCAAAGGTCAGAAGGGTTCAAAGAGGGGGAGTCATGGTTGTGGTCCCCCTCAGGCCTGGAGCATCACCTACATCAGCTGGCTGACCTTCGTCTTCCTCATCTGGTCGTGCGCCCTGTGGATGGTGCGCGACCGCCGGCGCTACGCCATGATCACCTCGCCCTTCATGGTCGCCTACGGCAACCTGCTGATCGTGCTGCAGTACATCTGGAGCTTCGAGGAGATGACCCACGTGGCCGGACTCTCCGTGAAGAAGATGAACGTCTTCCACTCGCTCTCGTCCAAGGTCGGGAGGTCGTTTCCTTCCGTTGTTTTCGTCGTTCTTCGTTTCTGTCCACGACCTTCAGTGACCTTATGATTGACTTTACGACGTCTTTCAAATACTTCCTGATAGGTTCAAGTGTGGTCTTTGTTTTTTTAAAATTAAATATTAATTAATAATAATTCATTATTATATCAAAATCCATTTTTTGAAAAAACAAATAAATAAATAAATGTTTTTCTCAATACTTCAGATAATTATCATGTAGTTTTTCATAAATTCCGATTTTAATCTCGTAATAAAGTTTTTTCCTTTGACTTTAATCTCGTAATAAACATTATCCTTTGACTTTAATCTCGTTTTAGATATTTTCCTACGACTTTAATGTTGTAATAAACATTTTACTAAAACTTTAATCTCGTTTTTAAATATTTTCCTACGACTTTAATCTCGTAATAAACATTATTCTTTGACTTTAATGTCGTAATAAACATTATTCTTTGACTTTAATGTCGTAATAAACATTATTCTTTGACTTTAATCTCGTAAAAAACATTTCCTTCGACTTTAATCTCGTTTTTAAATATTTTCCTTTGACTTTAATCTCGTAATAAACATTTTCCTTCGACTTTAATGTCGTAATAAACATTTTACTAAAACTTTAATCTCGTTTTTAAATATTTTCCTACGACTTTAATGTCGTAATAAACATTATTCTTTGACTTTAATGTCGTAATAAACATTATTCTTTGACTTTAATGTCGTAATAAACATTATTCTTTGACTTTAATCTCGTAAAAAACATTTCCTTCGACTTTAATATCGTTTTTAAATATTTTCCTTTGACTTTAATGTCGTAATAAACATTTAACTAAAACTTTAATCTCGTTTTTAAATATTTTCCTACGACTTTAATGTCGTAATAAACATTTTACTAAAACTTTAATCTCGTTTTTAAATATTTTCCTACGACTTTAATCTCGTAATAAACATTTTCCTTCGACTTTAATGTCGTAATAAACATTTTACTAAAACTTTAATCTCGTTTATTAATATTTTCCTACGACTTTAATCTCGTAATTAACACTTTCCTTGACTTTAATCTCGTAATAAACATTTCCGTTCGATTATAATCTTGCTCTAAATATTTTCCTAAAACTTTAATCTCGTAATAAATTATTTTCCTTTGATTTTAATCTCGTAATAAATTATTTAACTTCAACTTTAATCTCATAAATACAAAAGAAAATTCTACGGTCTTACAAAAACGATTGAATACTAAATAAATATATAAAATATATCATATAAAATAAAATATAAAATTATATAAATATAATATTAAATAAAGATGAAATAGAAAATATAGAAATAGGATGTGAGAATAAAAAATTCAAATAATCTTGGAAAAATAGGATTGCTAAAAAAAAAGAAAAAAAAAACATTTTATTTTGTCAATTTTCCAAATGTTTTTTAAATAAAGTTACGGTGACGTTCAGGTTCTGTGTCTGCTGAGCTTCTGGCTGCTGCTCAGACAAACTCTGACGGAGAGAAGCGAGAAGCAACGAGAGGCTGAAGCTGGACTGTCGGAGGTCCAGGTGGAGGAGCAGAAGAAAGGTGAGCCCCACAGACAACCCTCTCAGGAGTCTTTATCCACTTCCTGTCCACACCTGTGTCGCCAGCCAAGAAGGAGTCCGAGGAGGGCGACGAGCAGGACCTGATGCAGGTTCTGGGGAGCATGGTCATGGCCATGCTGGTCAAATACTGGGTCTACATCTGCGGAGGAATGTTCTTCTTCGTCAGCTTCGAGGGGAACATCGTGATGTACAAGATCATCTACATGATGATGTTTCTGTCCTGCGTCGCACTTTACCAGGTACACGAGTAAATACTCTTTACCAGGTACACAAGTACATACGATTTACCAGGTACACAAGTACATGCACTTTACCAGGTACACAAGTACATGCACTTTACCAGGTACACGAGTAAATACTCTTTACCAGGTACACAAGTAAATACTCTTTACCAGGTACACAAGTACATGCACTTTACCAGGTACACAAGTAAATACACTTTACCAGGTACACAAGTAAATACACTTTACCAGGTACACGAGTAAATACTCTTTACCAGGTACACAAGTAAATACACTTTACCAGGTACACGAGTACATGCACTTTACCAGGTACACAAGTACATACACTTTACCAGGTACACGAGTACATGCACTTTACCAGGTACACAAGTACATACACTTTACCAGGTACACGAGTACATGCACTTTACCAGGTACACAAGTACATACACTTTACCAGGTACACGAGTACATGCACTTTACCAGGTACACAAGTACATGCACTTTACCAGGTACACAAGTACATACACTTTACCAGGTACATGAGTAAATACTCTTTACCAGGTACACAAGTAAATACACTTTACCAGGTACACAAGTACATACACTTTACCAGGTACACGAGTACATGCACTTTACCAGGTACACAAGTACATGCACTTTACCAGGTACACAAGTACATGCACTTTACCAGGTACACAAGTACATGCACTTTACCAGGTACACAAGTACATGCACTTTACCAGGTACACAAGTACATACACTTTACCAGGTACACGAGTACATGCACTTTACCAGGTACATGAGTAAATACACTTTACCAGGTACACAAGTACATGCACTTTACCAGGTACATGAGTAAATACACTTTACCAGGTACACAAGTACATGCACTTTACCAGGTACATGAGTAAATACACTTTACCAGGTACACGAGTAAATACTCTTTACCAGGTACACAAGTAAATACACTTTACCAGGTACACGTGTACATGCACTTAACCAGGTACACAAGTAAATACACTTTACCAGGTACACGAGTACATGCACTTTACCAGGTACACAAGTACATGCACTTTACCAGGTAAACAAGTACATGCACTTTACCAGGTACACAAGTACATGCACTTTACCAGGTACACAAGTACATGCACTCTACCAGGTACACAAGTACATGCACTTTACCAGGTACACGAGTACATGCACTCTACCAGGTACACAAGTACATGCACTTTACCAGGTACACAAGTACAAGCACTCTACCAGGTACACAAGTACATGCACTTTACCATGTACATGAGTAAATACACTTTACCAGGTACACAAGTACATGCACTTTACCAGGTACATGAGTAAATACACTTTACCAGGTACACAAGTACATGCACTTTACCAGGTACACAAGTACATACACTTTACCAGGTACACGAGTAAATACTCTTTACCAGGTACACAATTAAATACACTTTACCAGGTACACGTGTACATGCACTTTACCAGGTACACAAGTAAATACACTTTACCAGGTACACAAGTACATGCACTTTACCAGGTACACAAGTACATGCACTTTACCAGGTAAACAAGTACATGCACTTTACCAGGTACACAAGTACATGCACTTTACCAGGTACACAAGTACATGCACTTTACCAGGTACACAAGTACATGCACTCTACCAGGTACACAAGTACATGCACTTTACCAGGTACACGAGTACATGCACTCTACCAGGTACACAAGTACATGCACTTTACCAGGTACACAAGTACAAGCACTCTACCAGGTACACAAGTACATGCACTTTACCAGGTACACGAGTACATGCACTCTACCAGGTACACAAGTACATGCACTTTACCAGGTACACGAGTACATGCACTTTACCAGGTACACAAGTACATGCACTTTAGCAGGTACACGAGTACAAGCACTCTACCAGGTTCACAAGTACATGCACTCTACCAGGTACACGAGTACATACACTTTAGCAGGTACACGAGTACATACTCTTTACCAGGTACACAAGTACATGCACTCTACCAGGTACACAAGTACAAGCACTCTACCAGGTATACAAGTACATGCACTTTTCCAGGTACACGAGTACAAGCACTTTACCAGGTACACGAGTACATGTACTTTACCAGGTACACGAGTACATGCACTTTACCAGGTACACAAGTACATACACTTTACCAGGTACACGGGTACATTCACTTTACCAGGTACACGAGTACATGTACTTTACCAGGTACACGAGTACATGCACTTTATCAGGTACACAAGTACATACACTTTACCAGGTACACAATTACATACACTTTATCAGGTACACAAGTACATGCACTTTAGCAGGTACATGAGTAAATACACTTTACCAGGTACACAAGTACATGCACTTTACCAGGTACACAAGTACATACACTTTATCAGGTACACAAGTACATGCACTTTACCAGGTACATGAGTAAATACACTTTACCAGGTACACAAGTACATGCACTTTACCAGGTACATGAGTAAATACACTTTACCAGGTACACAAGTACATGCACTTTACCAGGTACATGAGTACATGCACTTTACCAGGTACACAAGTACATACACTTTACCAGGTACACAAGTACATGCACTTTACCAGGTACACGAGTACATGCACTTTACCAGGTACACAAGTACATGCACTTTAGCAGGTACACGAGTACAAGCACTCTACCAGGTACACAAGTACATGCACTCTACCAGGTACACGACTACATACACTTTAGCAGGTACACGAGTACATACTCTTTACCAGGTACACAAGTACATGCACTCTACCAGGTACACAAGTACAAGCACTCTACCAGGTATACAAGTACATGCACTTTACCAGGTACACGAGTACATGTACTTTACCAGGTACACGAGTACATGCACTTTATCAGGTACACAAGTACATACACTTTACCAGGTACACAAGTAAATACACTTTATAAGGTACACAAGTACATGCACTTTAGCAGGTACATGAGTAAATACACTTTACCAGGTACACAAGTACATGCACTTTACCAGGTACACAAGTACATACACTTTATCAGGTACACAAGTACATGCACTTTACCAGGTACATGAGTAAATACACTTTACCAGGTACACAAGTACATGCACTTTACCAGGTACATGAGTAAATACACTTTACCAGGTACACAAGTACATGCACTTTACCAGGTACATGAGTAAATACACTTTACCAGGTACACAAGTACATGCACTTTACCAGGTACATGAGTAAATACACTTTACCAGGTACACAAGTACATGCACTTTACCAGGTACATGAGTAAATACACTTTACCAGGTATACAAGTACATGCACTTTACCAGGTACATGAGTAAATACACTTTACCAGGTACACGACCTACATGACTCTAGATTTAAACATTTATACATTTAAATTCAATAATCATCAGTGTTTAGGATTATAAATCAGTATTTTATGTATTTTTTAAACTTATTTTTAAATCATGAATAGCATCAGTTCATTTGTATGTAATAATCATTATGTTGAAGTTTACAGGATTATAAATTATTAATACATTTATTTCTTTTATTATTCCTTGTTATTTTTTAAATTAAAACGTGTCTAAATAATACACAAAACTTAAAATACCAAACATTAATTAAAATGAAATGTGGAAACGTTTTATAATAATTATTTATGTATTTTTTAAATTCTTGAAATCAAAACAAAATAAATATTATTTACATAATTCAATCATTTAGGAATAAAAAAAACCATTTCAATAAATCAGAAATTATTGCAAGTATTGTAAACACACCAAATTTTAACAGTATTGAATAAAGTAAAACAAATACATATAAATTCAATTAAAACACATTTATACAATAAAATAAAATAAAAAAGAGGACAAATAAAAGTTGTATTAATTACATAGAATTAATTCAATAAAATTGAATAAAAAATTAAAAAGAAGAAAAAACATTAAATAATTAAATAAAATCTCATTAAAAGAATCAATTCAAAAGAAAATTAAATAATTAAATACAATTTATTTAAAATCAGACTTAAAAAAATACTTTTCATGTAGTTCTGAGCCTCTTAAAATGAGTTCTGACTCTGGGCTGTCAATCAAATTCAGTTTTACACTTCTGGGCAACACGTCGATCTAAATTTAGAGTTCGCCTCAGACTCTCTAAAGATCCTAAATCCCTTTTCCCAGACTTGTGGCTATAAAACTCGTGTCGGTCTGGATCCTGATCCCGACGAGACGTCATGACTCTGGTTGGTTCCCAGGTTGACTACGAGTGGTGGCGGAGGTTACTCAAGTACTTCTGGATGTCTGTGGTCGTGTACACCATGGTGGTCCTCATCAGCGTCTACACCTTCCAGTTCAGAGGAAATATGACCAAGACGGAGGAAAACAGGTGAGAAACTCTTTTTTCATCGTGTCCAGGAGGCCATTTTGATTTGTTTTATCAGCAGTGAGGTTGTTACGAACGTGCAATTGTTGATTTTTGATGGAAAAAGACCAAAAACAACTTCAGGGTTTTCAACTTAATAACATGTCGAGAAACAGACATTAATAATCAAACTAAGATGATGAATCTTGTAACAAACTTTCAATCCTGCACTTTTATTTCTGACTTTTTTTTCTGTTGCCAAGTCAAGTAAAACAATGCTAAATTAAAAACAAGAAAACAAAACATTAAGAATATTTTGAAAGATACATATTTGTGTTGTCATTTTCTACTGTAAAATATTCTTTATAATATTATTTTAAATAAATACTTAATTTTAATGGACATTTAAGTTGTCTAGTTTGTTTCTTTTTAGCATTTTGTGAGTATTTTATTTCCATATTATTGACTTTTTTTTTCTTTTTTTTTTTACAATATGTTTAATGAATCTTTAGTATTTTAAAAATAATTGTCTTTTGTCAAATATTTTCTACTGTAAAAGAATATTATTTACTAAAAAATACATTATTTTAATGGACAATTTCGTTGAATTTTTTTTTAAAAAAGAACAACCTTTTTCTTTTTCATTACATGTATATATTTTTTAAATGTTTAATAAAATGTTTATTCTTTGTTTACAGTCATTTTTATATTTTTATTATTTTTGTTAATAATCTCTATTGTAAAAGATAATCTGTAATATAATATTTAAAATATATACTTTATTTAAATTAAATTTATTTTTATTTAAAAAAAATCTTTCCAAAACATTTTCTTTTCCGTTAAAAACACTGTTTTTTCTTCTGTTAATAAAAGTTATTTCTGACTTTTTTTTCTGTTGAAAAGTGAAGTGAAACAATGCTAAATTAAAAACAAGAAAAACAAGAAAAAAAACATCAGATTTATGTATTTATTTATTAAGAATAAAACTGACATCTATTACATTTTTTATTGTGTTTACTTTTATTGTGTTACTGTTGACTCTAAGTGGAAAAAGATAAACAAATATTTACAGGATTGTCAACTTTATAACACGGAGAGAAGTCTGGACAGACATTAATAATCAAACCCTGATGATGAATCTAAACTATTTGACATATTTATAATAACAAACTTTCAATCCTGGACTTTTATTACTGACTTTTTTCTTCTGTTGACAAGTCGGTGTTCAGATGTTTTAGCTGCTGTCGTTCAAATAAAAAACTGGTTGAAAATAAATCTATTTAAAAAAAATACAGCAAACAATGTATTTATTTATATATACTTTAATTACTTTTTATTGTATTTTTTATTATGGTGTTCTTTTTCAATTGAATCAGGATTTTATCATATTTTTAAATGCGTAAATGGCCTCTAGAAAAAATAGAAAAACTTTCAAACTTTTAAATTCAATGACCTTCGACACAACCCTCCCCAGATGAGCTCTCTCTTCATCTCACTCCCCCTCAGTGAACTCATCACTGCAGCTGCACGCATCCTCAAAAAGCTCTTCATGTTTCTTTCTCCGTCCATCATTTAAGAATCGTTCTGCCGAGACGCTCGTTCAACTCTTGACTCGTCTGCCCTGTGTTTGGGTGGTCTACCGTAATGACAGGAATAGAAGTGCAGCGGTGCTTTTAAGAGGTTTTTAAAACATCTTGTAGATAGTATCGACCCTGGAGGAGCAAACGCTTGACCTCCAGGATTGTCAATAAAGTTCTACCAGGGATTAGATCAAGGTTCGTAACTGGAACCACGAGTCTTCGGGTCAAAGAGTCGACAGAGTCGTGCAGAACGACGAGAGGCCGCAGGTGATGCTGTCAGACGCGCAGGAATGTGCAGGAAAAAGTTCTTTAACTCTTTCCTCGCTCGCCTACGAGACTCGGAGACGTGGTCGTCGATGCGTGCGATCGCACTCGTAAAGACCCTCGAGTCGTAAAGACCCTCGAGTCTTAAAGACCCTCGAGTCGTAAAGACCCTCGAGTCGTAAAGACCCTCGAGTCGTAAAGACCCTCGAGTCGTCGCAGGAACTTTATCACGTTCGTATTGATCCGACGTGAACTTTCACTCGTGGAAGAAAGTATCTTGATTTTGTTCCTGTTAGTATTAGTTAAAATTCAATGTTATTTATCAAGTTTATTTCATCTTTAACCTTTAATATTTTGAAAGATACATATTTGTGTTGTTATTTTCTACTCTAAAATATTCTTTATAATATTATTTTAAATATATACTTAATTTTAATGGACATTTAAGTTGCCTAGTTTAGCATTTTGTGAGTATTTTATTTCCATATTATTTACATTTTTTTAAAAAATTTTTTACAATGCCTTATAATGAATTTAATATTTTAAAAATAATTATCTTTAGTCAAATATTTTCTACTGTAATGGAATATGATTTATTTAAAAATACAGTATTTTAATGGACAATTTCATTTAATTTTTCCTTTTTTTTTTCCTTTTTCTTTTTCATTACATGTATATATTTTTGATTTTAATAAAATTATGTTTTCAGATATTAGTGACATTTATTCTTTGTATTTTAAACAATTATTTTTGTTAATAATCTCTATTGTAAAAGATGATCTATAATATAATATTTAAAATATATACTTTATTTAAATGTTCATTTTACTTGCATAAGTTAAAAAGAAAAATCCAAAACATTTTCTTTTCCATTAAAAACACTGTTTTTTCTTCTGTTAACAAAGTATTTTATTATTTTTATGTTGTTTACATTTTATTCTTTCTTTACAGTAAGTTTATTGCATATTTAACCTTCGCTATTTTGAAAATAAACATTTATTTTTACCATGTTCTACCATAAAAGATAATTAATAATGATAAATTAATTAAACTAATCAAATGAATAAATCAGTCTTATTATTAAAAATATATTATTATTTGGTTGATTTCCCCGCAAATTTAACATATTTTTAACCAATTAATGACATTTTTTTATAGGTGATCAATATATTCAATTAACAAATGTTTAGTTTTTTCTATTCCACGTGTATATTCTTATTTTTACAAATAATACTTTATTTTACATCTTAGATTTCTGTTATTTTTTTGTTTTGATTGTTTTATTGACGCTCCATTGATTACAACAGTCTGATGGATCGCGATCGATCATCATCTCAGTTTGATTAGTCATGTCTGAGTGAAGATCTTAACATGACAGGAAGTTGAAAAACACAACGAAGACACTCTTGAGTCGTCAAAGTAACTTAATTATATTATTATTATAATATTTGTATGAATCCACTCGTGCTCCTGACCTTGTTCACGTCCATGCTGACGTTCCTCTGAAGCTTCTTCTACCGTCTTCAGCTTCAAAGACATCGGTCTGGAGAAGTTCTCGGTGTCGGAGCTCTTCACGCGGATCTTCATCCCCACGTCCTTCCTGCTGGTGTGTATCCTTCACCTGCACTACTTCCACGACCGCTTCCTGCAGCTCACCGACCTGCAGGCCGTGGTGGCCAAAGAGCAGAGCACCATCTACAGGTGAGAGGACTTCACTTCCTACTCTTGTCACCTCTAACTTTTCAAGGACGTCCATTGTTTTGTTTTTATCGCCTCAAAACCTGCTGATTCATCAGTTCATCAAAGTGTCGTCCGTCAGGAGGTGGATTGTGTTACTTGTCACGACAGATATTTTCAGTCGGAGGTCAGATGTTCTCCTGTGACTCCAGACCTGGAAGAACATCTGTTGAGGAAACACACTCTTTGTTTACTTTCCTCGCGTGACGTCAAACACAAACCTTGTGTCGTCCAAACACACAATAAAACACACGAGAGATGAAAATACGAGACGAACGTCTTCGTTCCGAGGCTTAAAATGTCATTTTAAACGTCTAATAAATAAATGTTCCTCTTTGAAGAACAAACTCCAGGATGACCTCGACCTTCTCCGTCAGCGTGAGCTTCAAGATGTGTGTTTGTGTGTGTGTGTGTGTGTGTGTGTGTGTGTGTGTGTGTGTGTGTGTGTGTGTGTGTGTGTGTGTGTGTGTGTTTGTGCGCTCTGTCGTGTTTTCCATCATTTCCGTTTGTTCATCAGCTTTTGCTTCTCTTTGTGACTCTGCTGCCGTCTCTCCTCCGCCGCTCTCTCTCTCTCTCTCTCTCTCTCTCTCGCTCTCTCTCTTTCTCTCTCTCTCTCTCTCTCTCTCTATCAATCTCTCTCTCTCTCCTCAGCCACGCTAAAGTCAATGGGCGAGTGTATCTGATCATGAGTAGGTGGGTATGTGCTCGCTTCCCTCACCTCCATCCCTCCTTCCCTCACCTCCATCTCTCCTTCCCTCCATCTCTCCTTCCTTCACCTCCATTTCTTCTTCCCTCCATCTCTCCTACCCTCACCTCCATCTCTCCTTCCCTCACCTCCATCTCTCCTTCCCTCCATCTCTCCTTCCTTCACCTCCATCTCTCCTTCCCTCCATCTCTCCTTCCCTCACCTCCATCTCTCCTTCCCTCCATCTCTCCTTCCCTCACCTCCATCTCTCCTTCCATCACCTCCATCTCTCCTTCCTTCACCTCCATCTCTCCTTCCCTCACCTCCATCTCTCCTTCCATCACCTCCATCTCTCCTTCCCTCACCTCCATCTCTCCTTCCCTCAATCTCTCCTTCCTTCACCTCCATCTCTCCTTCCCTCCATCTCTCCTTCCCTCACCTCCATCTCTCCTTCCCTTCCCTCCATCTCTCCTTCCCTCACCTCCATCTCTCCTTCCCTCACCTCCATCTCTCCTTCCCTCCATCTCTCCTTCCTTCACCTCCATCTCTCCTTCCCTCCATCTTTCCTTCCCTCACCTCCATCTCTCCTTCCCTTCCCTCCATCTCTCCTTCCCTCACCTCCATCTCTCCTTCCCTCCATCTCTCCTTCCCTCACCTCCATCTCTCCTTCCCTCCATCTCTCCTTCCCTCACCTCCATCTCTCCTCTCCTCCCTACTTTTTGGACCCTTCCCTCACCTCCTAGACATGTGAATCTTTTTTTTAATCATTAAATATATTCAATAATTTTTTATTTATAAATATTTTCAATTATTTTTATCGTTAAATATATTCAATCTTTTTTTTTATCGTTAAATATATTCAGTCTTTTTTTAATCATTAAATATATTGGGTTTTGTCCAGCAGATGCATATATTTTTTTACATATGATAAATATTCAATTTATTTAAAAAACGAAAAAGACTTTGAAACTCATTTTGTAATTAAAATCCCATATTATTGACATTTTATCCTTTTTTTAAGCAAGTTTCAAGCATCTTAGACCTTTTTTTTTTCTTTTTTTAAATTATTATATATATTTTTTAATTTATACTGTAAAATGTGATTCATAATACATTATTTTACAAATATTAATATGATTTTCTTAAATTGTATTAATTGTTTCTTTTTTATATAGGTTGAATTTTCTATATGCTATTCAATAAGAATAAAGTTAAAAAGGTTCATCAGGTCCATTAATGACACTTTAACTTCCAGACTTAATAATAATATTGGTACAAAATAATATTAAAATCAAACACTTTAAACAAGTATATATTTTTTTACTCTTACTACTACTTGTAGAATTCCCTCAAATAAATAATTTATTTTTAGTGTTTGTTTCTTATCCCTCAGCATCCATGTTGCCCTTCTTCTCCGACCCATCGTTCATTTCAAACCCATGTTCCATCTGCTATGACGTTCGAATGATGTGGAATGAAACGGTTTTCCTGGATGGACTCCAACACTCTTTCCCTCTCGAACCCCTTCCTCTCGCATGTTTGAAGGTCAATGATTTGTGCCATGAAGCCACCAGAACCTTGTCCTCCTCAAGAGCCTCGTTCCCCTCGCACCAGACCCTCTTGTGTGATGATTTCTCTGCTGACTTATCGGTCTTGTGTCCCACTAACTCTTCTCAGCATCAAGCAGCAAATCTCCCAGCAGAGCAAGTAAGTTGTGGCTCACATGCTCGTGTTGGTATGCGGCCCCTCCATGTTGACCCTAGAGCTGAAGCTAGAGGTTGATCGTAGCTGAGAATATAAATCCATAAAAAGGTTCATCAACGCTTTGACATGATGTTATTGTTCATCTGCTGAACCACCAGCCGATGATTCCCATGTTTGCTCCTCATCTCCTTCTTCACCGTGTTCATGTACTTGTGAGGACAAATGTTTTATTCATGCAACACTTTATCATCAAAAGCCCTTTTTTTAGCAGGTTTTTGTCTATTTTTGTGATTGTAAATTTAATATTATTGTCTAAAGAAAGTCAGATAATTTGATAAATATACTTGAAAAAAAGTTAGTCATTTATATTTGCCTTACGTAGACCAGGGTAACAAAGCAAAAGCACCAACAACAACACAATTTGTAGTTAGAAATACATACAAAATAAAAATAAACATGTGTTTAAATTAATATAATTAATTTTAATTTATTTATTTACTTGTCTATCTTTTAATGTGACGTAAACACAGCTCCTCAAACTAAATAATGGATGTATGGATGGATGGATAAATGGATGGAAGAATGGATGGATGGATGATAGATGAATCGATAAAGGCGGGGTTGATGGATGGATGGATGGATGGACAGAAGGGAGGTGGAGGGAGAGATGGATGGATGGATGACTGATGGAGGGGGGTGAATGAATGGTGGATGGATGGATAGATAGATAGATGGATGGATAGAGGGGGGTGGCTGGAGGGATGAATGATTGATGGGTGATGGATGGATAGAAGGGGTTGGAGGGTCGGATGGAGCGATGGATGGATGGATGGATTGATGGATGGATGGATGGACGGATGGATGGATGGATGGATGGATGGATGGATGGATGGATGGATGGATGGATGGATGGATGGATGGATGGATGGATGGATGGATGGATGGATGGATGGATGGATGGATGGATGGATGGATGGATGGATGGATGGATGGATGGATTGG
The DNA here is from genome assembly GCF_982586985.1 of Callionymus lyra. NCBI lineage: Eukaryota > Metazoa > Chordata > Actinopteri > Syngnathiformes > Callionymidae > Callionymus > Callionymus lyra. The sequence continues at coordinate 18,745,556 of NC_141833.1, forward strand.
TGGGTGAATGAAGGGAGGGAGTGATGGATGGATGGACGGATGGATGGATGGATGGATGGATGGATGGATGGATGGATGGATGGATGGATGGATGGATGGATGGATGGATGGATGGATTTAAACCTAGACTAGCTAGAGGTGAGTGAATTATTTTTGTACACTGAACAAGTGGAGTGAGTTGAAAACATTAGCAAGTTCTCTTGGTTCATGCTAGCGTCCTCATAAAGCACTTGTGACTCTGGTCTAGAAAGTTTACTAACTTTTACTTACTTACACACCTGACTGTCCTCGTAAACCACAGGAAAACTGTATTTCATAGTCAGGAGTGAAAGCTAAGCTAACAGGCTAACATCTGTTTTAATGAGGGAGTCGTTTTGTTCATTATCAGTTTTAATTGAAGATTTAAAATGTCCTCATAAATATATCAACACACCTGTGCCTGGTTTGTAGACGCACACAAGTGTGTGTGTGTTTGTGTTAACTTGTCGTTCACGTCTCCAGGCTGGTCCACCCGGAGGGGAGTCTGGCCGACCTGACCCTGCTGAGCAGCGGCTCGGTGGACGCCGTGATGCAGAAGACGGCGGTCGAGGAGGAGGCCAAGGAGGCGCCGGAGTGGGAGAAGGAGCAGGCGCTGGTCATCGTCATGGACGACGAGGAGGAGAGCGTCAAACCCTCGAGCCTGTCGGACCAGAGGCAGTCCAGCACCGACGAGAGCCAGCAGAGGAGCGCCAGGTCCGAGCCGGAGCCCAGCACGGAGCAGAGCTCAGGTACGAACGCCAGGAGCTCAGGTGCGAACATGAGGAGCTCAGGTACGAACATGAGGAGCTCAGGTACGAACATGAGGAGCTCAGGTACGAACATGAGGAGCTCAGGTACGAACATGAGGAGCTCAGGTACGAACATGAGGAGCTCAGGTACGAACATGAGGAGCTCAGGTGCGAATGTGAGGAGCTCAGGTACGAACATGAGGAGCTCAGGTACGAACATGAGGAGCTCAGGTACGAATATGAGGAGCTCAGGTACGAACATGAGGAGCTCAGGTGCGAACATGAGGAGCTCAGGTACGAATATGAGGAGCTCAGGTGCGAATGTGAGGAGCTCAGGTGCGAACATGAGGAGCTCAGGTACGAACATGAGGAGCTCAGGTACGAACATGAGGAGCTCAGGTACGAATGTGAGGAGCTCAGGTGCGAATGTGAGGAGCTCAGGTGCGAACATGAGGAGCTCAGGTACGAACATGAGGAGCTCAGGTGCGAACATGAGGAGCTCAGGTACGAACATGAGGAGCTCAGGTACGAACGTGAGGAGCTCAGGTGCAAATGTGAGGAGCTCAGGTACGAACATGAGGAGCTCAGGTGCGAACGTGAGGAGCTCAGGTACGAATGTGAGGAGCTCAGTTACGAACATGAGGAGCTCAGGTGCGAACATGAGGAGCTCAGGTACGAACATGAGGAGCTCAGGTACGAACATGAGGAGCTCAGGTGCGAATGTGAGGAGCTCAGGTGCGAACATGAGGAGCTCAGGTACGAACATGAGGAGCTCAGGTACGAACATGAGGAGCTCAGGTGCGAACATGAGGAGCTCAGGTGCGAACATGAGGAGCTCAGGTACGAACGTGAGGAGCTCAGGTGCGAACGTGAGGAGCTCAGGTGCGAATGTGAGGAGCTCAGGTGCGAACATGAGGAGCTCAGGTACGAACATGAGGAGCTCAGGTACGAATGTGAGGAGCTCAGGTGCGAACATGAGGAGCTCAGGTACGAACATGAGGAGCTCAGGTACGAACATGAGGAGCTCAGGTGCGAACATGAGGAGCTCAGGTACGAACATGAGGAGCTCAGGTGCGAATGTGAGGAGCTCAGGTGCGAACATGAGGAGCTCAGGTACGAACATGAGGAGCTCAGGTACGAACACGAGGAGCTCAGGTGCGAATGTGAGGAGCTCAGGTACGAACATGAGGAGCTCAGGTGCGAATGTGAGGAGCTCAGGTACGAACATGAGGAGCTCAGGTACGAACATGAGGAGCTCAGGTACGAACATGAGGAGCTCAGGTGCGAACATGAGGAGCTCAGGTGCGAACATGAGGAGCTCAGGTACGAACATGAGGAGCTCAGGTGCGAATGTGAGGAGCTCAGGTACGAATGTGAGGAGCTCAGGTGTGAATGTGAGGAGCTCAGGTGCGAACGCGAGGAGCTCAGGTGCGAACGCGAGGAGCTCAGGTACGAACATGAGGAGCTCAGGTGCGAATGTGAGGAGCTCAGGTGCGAATGTGAGGAGCTCAGGTGCGAACGCGAGGAGCTCAGGTACGAACATGAGGAGCTCAGGTGCGAATGTGAGGAGCTCAGGTGCGAATGTGAGGAGCTCAGGTACGAACGCATTTATTTTCAGGCCTACGGGTCATCTTGACCCAGAGACAACACAAGGGATACCACAAACTCATTTGTTTTCAGGCCTTCGGTCACCTTGAACCAGAGACAACACAAGGGATACCACAAACTCATTTGTTTTCAGTCCTTCGGGTCATCTTGACCCAGAGACAACACAAGGGATACCACAAACACATTTGTTTTCGGGCCTTGGGTCACCTTGACCCAGAGACAACACAAGGGATACCACAGACACATTTGTTTTCGGGCCTTCAGGTCACCTTGACCCAGAGACAACACAAGGGATACCACAGACACATTTGTTTTCGGGCCTTCAGGTCACCTTGACCCAGAGACAACACAAGGGATACCACAGACACATTTGTTTTCGGGCCTTCAGGTCACCTTGACCCAGAGACAACACAAGGAATACCACAGACACATTTGTTTTCGGGCCTTCAGGTCACCTTGACCCAGAGACAACACAAGGGATACCACAAACACATTCACATTGCATCAGAAACAATTCAACAAGAACTAATTGTATATGTTTACACAACAATCACACAATGTGGCCCCGAAACAACACAAACATCTCATCAAAGCTGTCGTGTTAACACATCTTTACAAAAACACAAAAGAACTAAGTGTGAGTATTTTCCCACATTACTCACTTCACAGTGATCGCAAATTAATGCTAGAGTTTTTAACTGGTGTAGCACCAAGACTGTTGTGTATTTGTGTGGTGTTGTGCTGTGTTGTGTAGTGTTGTGTTGTGTTGTGTTGTGTTGTGTTGTGTTGTGTTGTGTTGTGTTGTGTGTATTTGTGTCGTGTTGTGCTGTGTTGTGTTGTGGTTTGTTGTGTTGTGTTGTGTTGTGTTGTGTTGTGGTTTGTTGTGTTGTGTTGTGTTGTGTTGTGTTGTGTTGTGTTGTGTTGTGTTGTGTTGTGTTGTGCTGTGTTGTGTTGTGTTGTGTAGTGTTGTGTTGTGTTGTGTTGTGTTGTGTTGTGTTGTGTGTATTTGTGTTGTGCTGTGTTGTGTTGTGGTTTGTTGTGTTGTGTTGTGTTGTGTTGTGGTTTGTTGTGTTGTGTTGTGTTGTGTTGTGTTGTGTTGTGTTGTGTTGTGTTGTGTTGTGTGTATTTGTGTCGTGTTGTGCTGTGCTGTGTTGTGTTGTGGTTTGTTGTGTTGTGTTGTGTTGTGTTGTGGTTTGTTGTGTTGTGTTGTGTTGTGTTGTGGTTTGTTGTGTTGTGTTGTGTTGTGTTGTGTGGTGTGGTGTTGTGCTGTGTTGTGTTGTGTTGTGTTGTGTAGTGTTGTGTTGTGTGTATTTGTGTCGTGTTGTGCTGTGTTGTGTTGTGTTGTGTTGTGTTGTGTTGTGTAGTGTTGTGTAGTGTTGTGTGGCGAGCAGGAGGAAACACGGTCATGACGCCAATTAAGCGACAAAAGGACGGAATGTTCTGGCGTTTATGGATTTGTTTACACAATAAAAAGTCGGGATCTTTTCCAGGAGTCAAAGTGGAAATCCATTAAAATCAAATAAACGCCACGAAAATGCTTAAAAAGAAAGAAAGAATTTTTGTTTCTAATCAGCACGGAAGATTACAAGCGACACATCTTGGCGTCTCGTGGGAAAAAACTCCCTGCAAAGGTTTACGATGAGTCAGCAGTATTTAGAGCAGCGTGTTTATGTTGGTCGTGATGGACGTGTTCGTCGTGGACGTGTTTGTGAAGATCCTTCGCTCGCCTGAGATCTCACTCGTGACTCGTGACGACGACGCTCCAGATCTGCGCCCAGTATTTACACAGACGCCTCCGGCGCCTCAAATTAAAGACGCTTTATATCCGCGGGTAATAAAGCGGGCGATAAAACCAGCGACGGCTCATAACCAGACGACGTGGACCGACTTCCTGTCCAAACAAACGCGACCTTGATCGAGTCAATTACGCTTCGTATAAAAGTATGAAATAAAAGATTGAACTCGTGTTCACAGGACGTTAAAGTCGGCGTCTGTTCGTTTAAAGACTGTTTGGAGAAGACATAAGAGTCGTGACCTTCACGTGACCTCCTCGTTTAAAAATAACCACCACTCAAGGTTAAGACTTGATTCAATGGTTTGTCAGTCAAAGAAACAGTGTCTTTGTAATAGCCATTATATTTATAATTTGTTTATTGAATAAATAATAAATCAACAGAAACCACTTTACTGTTTATTATATTATATATTATATTATATATCATTATATTATGTTCAGTATATTAACAATATATGGAATATTCATCTCTGGCTGTTTAGGAATACAATTTTTTTGTGGAGGATAAATAGAAAAGTAATATGAATAATAAAATAATATACAAATGTAAAACTTGCAACACTTGTCATTATCATCAAAAGCCCTTTGATAACAGGTTTTTGTCCATTTTTGTGATTGTAAATGAAATATTTTTGTCAAAAGAAAGTAAAAATAATTTGATAAATAAATGTGAAAATAAATTAGTAATTCCTATTTGTAAAGTGTCTTTTGCAAAGCAAAAGCACCAACAACTGTGTATCGTGTACACAGTTAAAAATACATACAAATACATAAAAAATACATAAAAACTTCAACAGCAGTAAAGTAAAAATGAACATTTGTTTAAGTTAATATAATTATTTTTATTTATTTATTTACTTTTCTATTATTTAATCTGGCAAACACAGATCGTCATCTTTCTAAAGAAAAAAGATGGGTAGATGGATGGATGGATGGGTGTTGGAGGGAGGAATGGATGGATGGATGGATGGATATAGAGGGGGTGGAGGGTGGGGTGGATGGAGAGAGAGAAAAGGGGTGGATGGATGGATGGAGAGAAGGGTGGGTGGATGGAGATGGATAGATGGATGGAGAGAGAGAAAGGGGATGGATGGATATAGAGAGAGAAAATGGATGGATGGATGGATCGAGGGAGAGAGAGAGAAAGAGGATGGATGGATGAGAGAAGGGCGGGTGGATGGAGATGGATAGATGGATGGAGAGAGAGAAAGGGGATGGATGGATATAGAGTTAGAAAATGGATGGATGGATGGATGGATGGAGGGAGAGAGAGAGAAAGGGGATGGATGGATGAGAGAAGGGGGGGTGGATGGAGATGGCAAGATGGATGGAGAGAGAGAAAGGGGATGGATGGATATAGAGTTAGAAAATGGATGGATGGATGAGAGAAGGGGGGGTGGATGGAGATGGCAAGATGGTGGAGAGAGAGAAAGGGGATGGATGGATATAGAGTTAGAAAATGGATGGATGGATGGATGGAGGGAGAGAGAGAGAAAGGGGATGGATGGATGAGAGAAGGGGGGGTGGATGGAGATGGATAGATGGATGGTGTTGAAGAAGTCATTCTTCTGCTTCTTCTCTGTTGAGTTCAGTGCAGTCATTCGATCCAAGGAAGAGTGAATTGTAGATTTAAACAGTGAATTTATTCAAAGCAAACATGATTATAAAGTAAACCATGAAAGACCTCAAGAAAAATTACAAAAGTCAAGACACAAAGTTAACAGAAATGCAGATTATTCATAGAAACCAGAAGTTCGAGCGTTCGGTCCAGACTCCGTTAATCCTGGTGCCTTCACCAGATCTTTCCGGCTGTTATTTTCCTCGTTACATGTTTTGAGTCTGTTTTCTCTTCTTCTCCACATCACTGCCACCACTATAAATGATCGCATTCGTCTATAAAATACATAACTTCTGGGTCTTCAACATTTTAATGGAACAGAGATCATCTGAACCAACATAGATGTGACTCTGAGCAAATACCTTTCTGAGCAGATGCCTCTTTACTCACTACTTCTCAAATCTACAGACATGTTTTCATCATGTTTACTCAGTACTTCTCAAATCTTCAGACATGTTTTCATCATGTTTACTAAAATAATCTCAAATCTTCAGACATGTTTTCATCATGTTTACTAAAATAATCTCAAATCTTCAAACATTTTTTCATCCTCTATCTCTTACGACTCACCCTGAAGAGCTGAACCCACACAGATGGTCTTCTTGGCTCAATTGTTGAGAATGTTGGATCAGATAAACATTCGGGGTCACAGAGTTCACACACTTTCAAGACACACACTGATCACACATTTGAATGCAGGATGTTAAAAGTAATATAGTTCAACCTTAGGTTGTGAACATTAAAAGCAAATGTCTTGAAGGTAAATACAATAATATATTTTAATATTTGTTTGAATAGAAAAAGGTAATATTGTTAACATTAACATTTGATTAACATGAGAACATATATGTGCATCAATCTGAGGATATATCTTCAGTGGATGGATGGATGGATGGACCAATGGAGAGAAGGAGGGGTTGATGGATAGATGGATGGAGAGAAGGGAGTGGATTGATGGATTGAAGGATGGATGGATGGATGGATGGAGATAGAGAAGGAGGGGTTGATGGATACATAAATAGAGAGAAGGGGGTGGATTGGATCGAAAGATGGATGGATGGATAGAGATACAGAAGGGGGCTTAATGGATAGATGGATGGAGAGAAGGGGTGGATGAATGGATGGATGGATGGATGGATGCATGGATGGATGGATGGATGGATGGATGGATGGTCTTCTTCTAGTATCTTAAACCTGTAAACAAAAAAGCAGAAACCTTGGTAGAACCAGACTGCAACAACTGTTTTTAAGGGTTCTGTGAACTCGTTGTCTCTGACGCTACAGTCTCTGTGTCCTCCAGACCTGAAGAACAAGTGGCACCTGGTGGTGGACCGTCTGACGGTCCTGTTCCTCAAGCTGCTGGAGTATTTCCACAAGCTGCAGCTGTTCATCTGGTGGCTGCTGGAGATCCACATCATCAAGATCGTGTCGTGTTACATCATCATGGTGTCCCTCAGAGAGGTTGGACCTGCACCAGGAGTCCAGACCTCTTCTTCTTGTTGCTCAGCATCTGTATCTCTGCAGGTCTCGCTCTTCAACTACGTGTTCCTGGCCTGCTGGGCGTTCGCGCTGCCGTACCGACAGTATCGCCCTCTGGCCTCCAGCATCTGCACCGTCTGGACCTGCGTCATCATCGTGTGTAAGATGTTGTACCAGCTGGAGTCCATCAAGCCGCCCACCTACTCCAAGAACTGCTCCAAGGTTCGAACCACTTCCTGACACCTTTGCTTTTAATTAGAGCTAGAAAAGATTTAACGATACGGTTAAAAAGTAGTTTTTTTTATGTGGTAATGCTAGTAAAAAGAATGATAATGATGGAGGATTGTGATGTTATAGCGAGTATTGTGATTTCACACAGAAGTGGAGGAAGTACTGTTTATTACACTCATACAGTTATGTACTTACTAAAGTAGTAGAAACATTATAATTCTATATAATCCAAGGAAATTATATATTTAGCGTAGCTAGAAAATTATATGCTAAACTTAGCGTAGCTAGAAAATGATATGCTACACTAAGCATAGCTAAAAAATGATATGCTACATTAAGCATAGCTAGAAAATGATATGCTACACTTAGCAGAGCTCGAATATGAAATGCTACATTTAGCATAGCCAGAAAATGATATGCTACGTTTAGCAGAGCTAGAAAATGATATGCTATGTTTATCATAGCTAGAAAATGATATGCTACATTTAGCAGAGCTAGAAAATAATATGCTACATTCAGCATAGCTAAAAAATGATATGCTACTTTTAGCTTAACTAGAAAATGATATTCTACATTTAGCATAGCTAACAAATGATTTGCTACATTTAGCATAGCTATAAAATGATATGCTACATTTAGCATAGCTAGAAAATGATATGCTACATTTAGCAGAGCTATAAAATTATATACTACATTCGTCATAGCTAAAAAATGATATGCTACATTTAGTTTAGCTAGAAAATGATATTCTACATTTAGCATAGCTAAAAAAGTGATATACTACATTCAGCATAGCTAGAAAATGATATGCTACATTTAGCATAGCTAGAAAATGATATGCTAAATTTAGCAAAGCTAGAAAATGATATATTACATTTAGCAAAGCTAGAAAATGATATGCTAAATTTAGCAAACCTAGAAAATGATATATTACATTTAGCAAAGCTAGAAAATGATATATTACATTTAGCAAAGCTAGAAAATGATATGCTACATTTAGCATAGCTAGAAAATGATATGCTAAATTTAGCAAAGCTAGAAAATGATATATTACATTTAGCAAAGCTAGAAACTGATATGCTAAATTTAGCAAAGCTAGAAAATGATATATTACATTTAGCAAAGCTAGAAAATGATATATTACATTTAGCAAAGCTAGAAAATGATATGCTACATTTAGCATAGCTAGAAAATGATATGCTAAATTTAGCAAAGCTAGAAAATGATATATTACATTTAGCAAAGCTAGAAAATGATATGCTAAATTTAGCAAAGCTAGAAAATGATATATTACATTTAGCAAAGCTAGAAAATGATATATTACATTTAGCAAAGCTAGAAAATGATATGCTACATTTAGCATAGCTAGAAAATGATATGCTACATTTAGCAAAGCTAGAAAATGATATATTACATTTAGCAGAGCTAGAAAATGACGTGAAGTGCGATTTTTAAATGAATTAAACGTGACATTGTCTCAGTGAATGACATTCAAATCCATCTACTGACGCTTCTGTTGAGTCTAGAACATTGAATGTAGCAGATTAAAAATAACGTGGTGAAAAAAAAGCTCCTCAGAGTCGGTCAAGTACAGTGTCGAGGTGTTACTACTTCGTCCGTCAGCGTCGCTCAGATTGATCTTCTCGTCTCCACAGCCAGACGGTTACGAGAGCGAGCTGAGCCAAGAGATGGACGACTCTCTGCTGTACAAAGACGCCGTGGACCCGGCCAACTGGGTGGGCCTGAGGAAGTCCGAGGACCTGCTGGGCTACATCAGGGTGAGCAGATGTTTGCGCCTCACACGACAAGACAGGAACAAACGCTCCACGATCTTCGTGTCACTGGAACAAACAAGAGGCAGGAAGTAGAAATCAATCTGTCAACACGCGTCACAAACACAAGCGTCTGCAGCAAACAAAGGAACACATGTCGGTGGATTGATGCACAAATACTTTTTATACTCACAGGAAACTTTATTTAACTTATATTTTCAGTTGAGTCACTCTTTTTGTCGGTGGTACTAGTGAAGCAAAATATATATGGAATTTATTATTTATATTTCTTTAATTGTTGCACATAAATGTATGTATTTTTTCAAATGATTTAAAAAACCACAAATTCATTTTAGTTTTTAATTTGTGGGATTTTATTAAAAAAAACATCTTTTTCAGTTTACAAAATGTTTTTTTTAAATTATTATTGTAAAAACAATATCAAACGCTATGTGTAACAAAAATTATAAAAAATATATTTTTTAAATTTATTTATGAAACAAAACTAAAACGACTAATTTTGTATTTAATTTCTGTTTTTTATTTAAATATTTTAATTTTAAAAAAAAAATGTATTTATTATTTTACGTTATTAACATTTTTTTTAATTTACAGTATTTAATTTACATTTTTTTTTAAATTATTATTATTGGAATAACAATATCAAACTCTATGTGTAAAAAAAGAAAGAAAATTCTTCTTTTTTTTTTAACAAAATGAACAACAACTACTTTTGTTTTTCATTTCTGTTTTAAAAAAAATTAAAAGTTAAAAAAAAAAGATGTAAAAATAAATATTATATTTTTCATTTATTTATTAAACATTTTAACATTAAACAGATTATTAAAATTACTTTTGAATTTAATTTCTTTCTTTTTTTTAAAAATAATTGAATCTTAATAATCGAACATTTTTACAAATGGTGTCACTTTATATTGAATACATAAGTCTTCCAGTTTTTTGTTTTTATTTCATTTTTAACTAATATAACTTTTTTTTTAATGATTGGAATTTAAATATTTAAAAAAAGAATAATTGATGCTATAAATATAAAAAAAAAAAATGTTTTAAAAACTAAAAAATGGTTATGGACACTGTTATACTACATCCTTCTCGTTCTACTCCACTTTAACTTGAAAGCTCCGCCCACTTTCAGAAAACAGGAAGCAGAATCACAAAATAAAAGCAGACAGGAAGTGATTATCATCTATCTATGTTCTCGTCTGTTACCTCCAGAACAACCTGGTGATGTTGGCCCTGCTGGGGTTCGAGGTGACCATCTACCGGCACCAGCAATACTTCCGACTCCGGAACAAACTGGCGCCCCCTGCTGCCAGGATCATCTTCCACGACATCACGCGCGAGCACCTGGACCTCGGCATCGTCTGCTTCATCAAGTACTTCATCAACTACTTCTTCTACAAGTTTGGTCTGGAGGTAGGTTCTTGGATTGTTGGGGTTCCCATGGGTTCTTCTTCACCTCCTCCTCCGTGACCCCCAGACCTGCCTGCTCCTCGGGGTCAACGTCATCGGTCAGAGGATGGACTTCTACGCCATGTTGCACGGCCTGGCGCTGATCGCCGTCATGTACCGGCGGCGGAGGAAAGCCATCGCCGAGATCTGGCCCAAGTACTGCTGCTTCCTGGCCTGCATGCTGACCTTCCAGTACTTCGTCTGCATCGGGATCCCGCCCGCCGCCTGCAAAGGTACCGTTCTTCCCCGAGACCCACGGGTCGGACCGGACGCCGAGAATCTACCGAACGACCGGGTTTGTTGCTTCACGGTTTGATGGATGTCGCTGACATGCCGCTAATTCGATTGCGCCGTCCATCGATCAGCTAACTGTTTCCGCTGTTTGCCTTAGCGATGTGTTTGGTTGCCATGGAAACCTCACTTACTCCTGGCACAAAGCGTCTAAATCGCGTTACGGAACCGACGATCCTCGCGTTGGTTGATGACGGGCCTGATGTGATGTGAGGCGGCGAGACTTCAGCGTCTCTTCTCTTTCAGATTATCCCTGGAGGTTTCCCAACTCCTCCGTGGACTCCAACGTGGTCAAGTGGCTCTACGTGCCCGACTTCCTGTCCCGACCCAATCCCTACTTCCTCATCTGTACGTGCGACTTCCTGTTTTTAACAAATTAAAATGATATTTTCCTGTGCAACTGTATGTTTGAACATTTATCTTATGTTTCAGATATTTCAGCTTCATGGTTCTTTGTGGAGACACTTGAATATTATGATAATATTTTCACAATACAGTATCAATATAAAAAATAACTGTTTCTATATATATATTAGACTTTATAGGTCAAAATAATGATGAACAATAATCTAATTTTTGTATTGAATTAAAGAATGTTATATTTAGATTTATTTTTAATATATAAATATATATTTTTATTATTGGAATTTGATTATAATACTTTGAAAAAAAAACAATCTAAAATAATTCTTGTTGTAACTATTATAGCAACATTAAAACATTTGAATATATAATTAAGAAAATGTAGTTTTAAATGATTGAAATGAAATCATGAAATTCTATTTATGAATAAAAATGGCCGCAGGTTACAAAAAGTTTGGGTTGAAAGAAAATATCGATACCCTCAAATATTGTGGTATTTCTTTTCCAAGACACTATCGATATGCAATAGCACTAAATAAAAAACTATTTTTTTTACAATTTACATGCAAACATTCACAGCATTTGTTAATTTTTGTGTTGAAATTAAACTTCATTACGTCCTTCGCAGTTAAAGGAATAATTAAATCCCTGGTAAAGACTGAGGACGAGAGGATACAGTGACTCCAGCTGCTTTTAAAGTTGATTTTTTGACATATTTTGGTTTGAAAACAAATGAAAGCAGTTACGACTTCGTCAAGAGTCATGTGGTCTGTAAATACTACAACACCAGAGTCAAGTACTCGACAATACTACACATATATACTTGTTGCTACAGTATCAGAATATATCTCAATAAACCTTATTGTTGACCCTGTATCGTGATACGTATCGTAGCAGCAGATTCCTGCTAATACACACCGCTAATGCTAACCCTCAGTACTTATGCTAAGCAAAGACCAGATTCACCTGCACGTGGTACAAAATAAAATTGTGCTTTTCAGTACAATGAGAAAATGAACATAGTTTTCCGTCCACTTAACGTGCATATTTACAGAGATGAGTTTTCTGAGTGGGAGTGAGATAAGTAAGTGAGTGTTTATCGAGTTAGAAAGTGAGTCTGAAAGTGTTCAGTGTTGTTTGAGTCGCACTCATAAAGAAGTACTAGTTTAGTTTCAGTCCAGGGATGTTTCTAGTCCCAGCACAGCAGCTAAAACCCCTGAACACTAAAACTCTCTCCCTCAGACGACTTCATGCTGCTGCTCTGCGCCTCCATGCAGCGTCAGGTCTTCGACGACGAGAACAAGGCGGCCGTTCGCCTCATGGCCGGAGACAACGTGGAGATCTGCAGAGACCTGGACGCTGCCTCCTTCAGCGTCCACAACCCTGTCCCGGACTTCATCCACTGCAGGTGAGTCCAAGTAACTCGATTTTAAATGCATTATCCAGACACTAACTTGTATTTAAATGAAAAAGACTTACACTTCCCTCTCCTTTAAAACCTGACATAAAATATAATCATGTCAGCATGTGTCCAGGTCTGCCCCGGGGCCTCCCCCCAGTTAGACTGACACCATCCCGACTAGAAGATACTTTAAAATAGCTTCTCGTACACTTATCCTAAATACTGAACTGTACAACTTCCTGCCATGTCTTATGTCCTTCTACAAAAGTATGTTTTGGGGGTCTACAGTTAGTGGAGAGTCAAAATGGTCGATCAATGAATATTATACCTTTATCTATTGTAGATATATTTTTTATTTTTTAATAATCTGGCGATATTATACATATCACGATAAATATTTTTATATATAGTGATACTGTAGTAACAAGGATATATGTGTAGTATTGTCAAGCACTTGACTCTGGTGTTGTAGTATTTACAGACCACATGACTCTCGATTAAGTCGTAACTGATTTAATTTGTTTTCAAACCAAAATATGTCCAAACATCAGCTTTAAAAGCTGCTGGAGTCACTGTATCCTCTCATCCTCAGTCATCGCCGGGATCTGGCGGGATTTCATGGTTGCTTTAGCTGCCATCTAGTGGCCGGAAATGTAATTGCAACATAAAAATGAACAAACACCATGAATATTTGCATTTTAATTGGTATTAACTTACACAATTACTACTACTACATGTTGGAATATTAAAATAAAATGAAGCTTATTTTTAGTCGACCCTTTACCTGTTCGACTCTCAGCTAAAATGACGTGTAGAGCGATTTTTAAAAATTATTTCAACCTGAAATTGTCTCAGTAATTTACAGATCACATGACTCTTGACAAAGTTGTAACTGCTTTCATTTGTTTTCAAACCAAAATATGTCAAAACATCAGCTTTAAACGCTGCTGGAGTCACTGTATCCTCTCGTCCTCAGTCATCCCCGGGATTTCAATGTTCCTTTAGCAGCGTAGGACGTAATGTCTGCTGCCATCTAGTGGCCGGGAGTTTAATTGCAACTCCAAAAAGGAACAAACTCAATAAAATTTGTTGAATTCATTGATTAATTGTAAATAAAAAATGGATACAGTGCTGTTGACAGTATCCTGAAAAATATTTTTTCCTAAACCCCTAATATATTCATAGAGTGAAGGTCAAAGCTTCAAAGAACGGTTCTGTGGTTGAAATTCCACTTTGGTGTGAGAACGACAGAAAGTCTGAGAACCTCCGTTGGTGACAAATGATGTGACGAGTCATCGCTTATGTTGGTAAAAACCTCTAAAGACGTATATTCTCGCGTTTCTTCAACGTCTCTGAGACGACTGTTGTACTTGGCGGACGAGCGTGTAACCGTAGAGATCCACGGTCGGGCGGCGCTGAGAAACTAACGCTCTCGCTCAGCAAACACCTCGTTCCAGATCCATGAACGTAACACTGGTCCAGAATATATAGACCTGAGAACGGACCGACTGATGGTGCGTTCAGGTGCTTCACGGCGGGTTTTTTTAAAGCCATTTTCCTTTTTACAAAGATACGAAAATTGTACTTCAATTGACAGATTTTCATGAATTGTTTGTCCTCATCTTTCAGGGGTTAGAACTTTAGGTTGAGGGAAAACTTTGTGTTTTCTTTGTGTAGTTACATTTGTGTAGGGTCCATGTTGTGTGTGCTTTCTGTTGTATTTGAGGTGGATGATTTGTATTGTGTTACATTTGTGTTGTCTTCCTGTTGTGTTACGTTTTCTCTGTTTTGTGTAACATTTTTGTTGCGTTTGTGGTGTGCTTGCTTTGTATTGTGTTACATCTGTTGCATTTTCTCTGTGCTGTGTTGCTTTTTAGTTGTTAATAAGCCTTGTGTTGTATTTTCTTGTTGTTACATTTTAGTTGTGTCTGTTGTGTTTATGCTGTTTATTGTGTTAAATGTCTGTTGTCTTTGCATTGTGTTTTCTTTGTCTTGTGTTATATTTGTGTTGCGTTTATTTTGCGTTTGCTTTTTTCTGTGTTGCATTCATGGGTTGGCTGCTTTGGGTTGTGTTTGTGTTGTGTGGTATTTTCCTTGTATTGTGTTACATTTGGGTTCTGTTGCGTTTTCTTTGTGTTGTGTTGCATTTTTTTTGTATTTGCCTCGTGTTGTATTTTCTTGGTATTACATTTTTGCTTTGTCTGTTGCGTTTATGCTTTGTATTGTGTGATATTTCTGTTGTCTTTGCATTTTGTTCTCGTTTTTTATTTTGTGTTATTTTTCCGTTGCATTTGTTCTGTGTTGCATTCATGGGTTGGCTGCTTGGGGTTGTGTTTGCATTGTGTGGTCTTTTCCTTGTATTGTGTTACATTTCTGGAGCAGCCGGGTTGTGTTGTGTTGCGTTATTGTTGTGTTGCGTTATTGTTGTATTCGCCTCGTGTTTTGCTGTGTATTGTGTTACATTTCTGTTGTCTATGCATTGTGTTTTTAATATTTGTAAGTAAGTAATTTTTATTTATATAACGCTTTTCTAGACCAGGGTCACAAAGCGCTTAAACAATCAAAACAATATTCAATAAAGTATATACTTTAAAGATCAAGATAAAACTGATAACACTACAGGAGTTCCAGAAAATCAAGGAAAAGCCTGAACAAATAAAAACGTCTTAAGATGTTTCTTAAAGGAGTCAGTAGATCATCAAACACAAAGAGAGGAAGATCGTTCCAAAGCTTAGGAGCAACAGTATATTTTAATATATATATTAATATATAAATATAATAATATATTTGTATATTTGTGTTGCGTTTATTTCGCGTTTTCTTTGTTCAGTGTTGCATTCAGCCCACTCGGTAACGGTGACCCCCTGTACAGCTTCCGTAATGCTTTGCCGCCCAGCCAACCAATCACAGCCGTCGATCCCTTTTAACATAGGAAGATAGACGTTAATTCCAGTATCGTGGCGACCAATCAGACGTCCCTTAAGTAGAGCAGTTGTAGAAAGGCATCATGGGAATTTCAATGTTTTGTTGATGCCTCCCTATAAATTCCGTGGTTGTGTTGCAGATTCAATTAAAAATAAATCAGTTTGTAACAGGTTTTAAGTGAGTTTTTCCTAATGGCAGCTGCAACAATATATTTAAATGTATAGTATTGAGTGTAAAAAATGTGTAAATATGCGTAACTCGGGGAGACCACAGAAGTGAGCGACCTCTTGACACACTCGTAACTTCTGGTGATCATAGAATCATTTTCTAGATCATCATCAGGAAGGACACAGGTTTACTCTCGGCGGGATTCGAACCTTTTCGTCTTCAAGGCAGCGGCGAACATGCGTGAGTCACGCGAGGACAAACGTCCGAGGCCGAAGCCGAAGAAGACGGTGATAGCATCCCGACCTGTCCGCAGCCATCGATCCCCTCGCTCTTCACATTCCACTGTTTTGATGCACAAAGTGGACAAGTCTTTTATTAACGCACTCTGTGTCCATCAACACGGCCTCGTCCAGCATCTCCACGGCCCGTCTGTCCGCGGGCGGCGCTGCACTTATTCCATCGTTTCCCCCCAGGATCGAATTACGGATGCAGGGAGGAGGAGGGAAATCCATAATCCGCAAAAACACTCTGTCCGTCAGTGCGACTCAGACGCTCTCGCCCTCGACTCTAACTCGATAAATAGCTTTCAAGTACGGAAAAGGTATTTTCTGCGCTGATGAAGACGGACGCTCGCGCACATGTTCCGGACCGCCGAGCGATCCCGAGCCACTCCGGGGCCCACTTCATCAGCTCTCAGCCCGTCGCATGTTGTTGACATGTTCGGACTCACAACAGGCTTTTAGAGAACGCACACAAACATCGGCGCACGTGAGCGACAGGGGCTCGGGTTTCAGCTCCGGTTCCCTCAGCATTGATCAGAACCTGCTGTCCCGACGCTAAGTGTGATGAATGTCCGGATCAGAGGAGCAAGAGTCCACCGTGAGCGCTGCCGGGACCAGATCCTGTGAGTCCGACGTGAACCGGGACACTTTTTTGGGTTCATCCAATCCTTCTCTCGGGTCCACTATTAGACGCGTCTCTGGCTCGGACCCGAGGCCTCCACCTTGACGGACATCTTGCCAGACACCTTCCATAGCTCGTGTCTATTCAATAAATACTGTGATAAATTGCGACACTTTTTTTGTGTTAACTGTATCCTCTCGTCCTCAGTCATCACCAGGATTTTTAATAAATGGGAGACAAGTGTTTTTTTTTTGGTTATTTCTTTTTACAACTCAACATGTATAAAGTTGTAGTGGAAATAGAAAAATTTTAGGTAAAACGTTAAAAAAAAATTGAGTTCAATAATTTTTAAATGTTGAATTCATTTTTATGAAATAAATAACAGATTCAATAATATTTATCATAAAAGTTTTCAGCCAATCATTTGACGCAAAGCCAAAAAATGTGGTCGAATAAATCTGCCCTTTTTTTGGTATTGTCTTGTGACTCAAAGATTTTTATATTGAATCTAGAAAAAAAAATGAACTCTGTGTACAAATATATAATTTTCAATATATTTTTTAATTTAATTATTTAATAATAACAACTAATTCAACCTTTATATTAATCTTCTAATTTTAAAATTTACAATTAACATGCAAATATTCACAGCGTTCATTTTTGTGTTGCAATTGAACTTCGGGCCACTAGATGGCAACAGTTTTTTATGTCCTCTGCAACTAAAGGAACAATGGAATTCCGCGAGATCCCATCGATGACTGAGGACGAGAGGATACAGTGACTCCAGCAGCTTTTAAAGCTGATGTTTGGACATATTTTTGTTTGAAAACAAATGAAAGCAGTTACAACTTCATCAAGAGTCATGTGGTCTGTAAATACTACAACACCAGAGTCAAGTACTCGACAATACTACTCATATATACTTGTTACTACAGTATCATAATATATCTATATCTATAATATATTGTGTCGTTTATGTCGCCACCTCTGGTTCGCAACATGATTTCAACAATAGCTTGATGTAAAAAAATAGTTTGTCCTTCTCAGGTCGTACCTGGACATGCTGAAGGTCATCATGTTCAGCTACCTCTTCTGGTTCGTCCTCACCATCATCTTCATCACGGGGACGACGCGCATCAGCGTCTTCTGCATGGGTTACCTGGTGGCCTGCTTCTACTTCCTGCTGTTCGGCGGCGAGCTGCTGCTCAAGCCCATCAAGAAGATCCTGCACTACTGGGACTTCCTGATCGCCTACAACATCTTCGTCATCACCATGAAGAACATCCTGTCTGTGAGTGGAGACGACGACCACGATGGTCGGAGACGTCGGACTGAGGTTGTTGTTCTTCTCTTTTCTAGATCCTGGCCTGCGGTTACATCAACTCGCTGATCCCCAACCAGTGCTGGATGATCCAGCTCTTCAGTCTGGCCTGCACCATCAAGGACTACAAGATCAACACCAACCAGGCGGATCAGTGTGAGTAGAGTTTGGAGATAAACTTTCATTCGTTGTATTTTCAGCAAATATCGACTCAAAATAAAAAAAGTTTTCTAGAGACACTGATAGACAGACGAGAAACTATTGAAGTATATCAGTGGCGGCAGAATATTGAATGGTTGAATTTAACATTTAAAATGTTGTTTTTTTTGTTAATTCTCTTTTTATTTTAATGCATATATTTAAAGCAATAAATTATTATTTTATTAAATAATCTTTAATTTCTATGTTGAAAGGCTGAACTAGTTGCTGTCGATAATTTAATTAAAAAAAATCTAATATTTTCAAATTTAATTAACTTTACACATGGAATTGGATGTTCTCATTCCCATCATTAAAAAATATATTTTCTAATTTTAATATTTGTTGAATTGTAGCATTTTTAATTCAGTATAAAAATGTTATTATAATAGAGTCACTTTATTGAAGTTTCAGCCAATCATGGGACACGCAGGCGATCATGTGATCTTTTGGTAGAATCTGGTGGTTTTATTATAGCAACATGTTTATATTTGCTACCCTTTTTTTAAAAAAATATTATTTATTTAATTCATGGAAGTGAATTAAAAGTGGAAAATACTCATTTTACTCAAATTTCTCATTTAATAATTCAAATAGAAGCAAATTCAACCTTTCAAAAAGCTATAAATAATTAAATGCTTATTAAAAAACAGCTTTTCAACAAGTTATTTCAACATTTTAAATATTAAATTCAACCTCTCATGCTCTCATATTAAACTGTAAATTACATTTGTTGAGTTTTTGATATCCATCTGGATCCAGGAAGATTTTGAAGGATTTGTCAGGACTAGAGCTCGGCACCGTTCACGCTACTGCCCCCTGCTGCTCCAACAAGCTCATTGCGATCGACATTATATTTTTAAAGTACTCATTTACATATGTCCTGTTGTTCCTCCAGCCGGAGAGAAGGTGTGCGAGCTCCCCAGCAACGAGGCCGGCATCATCTGGGACAGCATCTGCTTCGCCTTCCTGCTGCTGCAGCGCCGCGTCTTCATGAGCTACTACTTCCTGCACGTGGTCGCCGACATCAGGGCCTCGCAGATCCTGGCCTCCAGGTAACACTGAAGGTCCAGGTGTTGAGTTATGAATGACGACTAGAGGGTGTTTACTGTAAGACCAGGAACAGTTGGATCAACAATAATGATAAAATTAGTTTTTTCTTCTTAACTGGCAGAAGCTAAAGTTTATTGTTCATCATCTCAGTTTGATTATTAATGTCTGCTTAGAGTTCTTAACTTGATCAAATGTTTTGGGGGGAAAAAAAGACAACAATTCAAATTATTACACGATAAAAAAAATTGTAACTGAAACACCTTCTGTCACAAACTGATCTTGCGTTTTTTTTAATTTATTTTGTATGTCGTGTAAATGAATAATGGGAAATTATTGTGGTTTTAATAGTTTTATACATCTTAAGTAAAGTTTTTTAAGCAGTTGGATTCGCAGTTTATATCATGTTTCACAATAACTTTTTTTTTATTGTATTACAGAATTAATTGTGTTATTTTTATTTCCTTTTTTTGAAGTTTGAAGGAATTCATCAAACTAATTGATTATAAAAGATTATTATAAATATTTTTTTAAATGTCTAACTGGAACCATAAAATAAAGGAGTGTCAATATAACAACTAACAAACCAAAACAAATGCATTCATCCTCTATTTAATTTTAATTCTCCTATTTAACTATTAAAAATGACTTGCAAATGTTAACTCAACGTTTTGCAGAATTAAAAGAGTACAAGTTTATTATTCATTATCTGGGTTCGATTATTAATGTCTGTTTTCAGGCCTAAACGTGGTAAAATTAAAAAAAAAGAGAAATTAATTCAAATTATTATGACTCAATCATAAAAAACTAACTAAAACTACATAATTGTCAGAAGTCCAGCACAAACTTTTTTACTTCCCATCTGGCTTCGATTAATAATGTCTTAACATGATCAAATATTTTAGGATTATCTAGTTTGAGTTAACTATTAATTTTTGGTTACAATAATAGTTTTCTACTCAATTATTTCTCCTCAATTATCAGAGATCAAGAAGTAAGAGTGTATTATTCACCATCTTGGTTTGATTACTAATGTCTGTTTGGATTTTTTTATCATGGTATAATGTTGTTAAACATTAGTGTGTTTTCTTCTATTTAAATCAAGATTACACAGTTATAAAACTAAACTAAAACTATTAAGTTTTCTTCTCAATCAGCAGAAATCGAGGAGTAAACGTATATTACAAGTACAAGTACAAGTTTGTTGCTGTTTTCCAAGAGAAAATACCTCACTTATGTTTCATTTTCTCCTTCCTGGCGCGTACATATGATGTCACAGATGGAACCAGCACTTTTATAGTTTCCCATGATTCAATCTGGTCACGTTTGTTATCCATATTTTTCTCTTGTCAAGTTCAGCCAAACTACAGATTTTCTTCAACATAAAATTGACTCCGAAGGTCTCGCTTTTCTGTCTACGTTACATTTTCTGTCAGAGTTTTAATAAAATAACTTTATTGAATTGTGGAAAGTGCTACGACATGAGCGGCGTTCTCTTACATGCGTGGCGTGAGAACGGCGAGAAAGGTAGCGTGGGCGTCGCTCCGCCAGATTCATGTTACGGCGCCGGGAGAATTTATTTTGGCGAAAGAACGAACCTGAACGTTTGTCGTGTTCGCAGAGGGGCGGAGCTTTTCCAG
Source organism: Callionymus lyra (assembly GCF_982586985.1). NCBI lineage: Eukaryota > Metazoa > Chordata > Actinopteri > Syngnathiformes > Callionymidae > Callionymus > Callionymus lyra. Next base: position 18,766,560 of record NC_141833.1, read on the forward strand.
GCCACCATCGTGAAGGCGGTTCGTGCTCGACTGGAGGAAGAAAGCAAGTCTGTGGAGCAGCTGAAGAGACAGTGAGTCTTTTATTTTGAAATCACAAAACATATATTAACACTTTGTTCATTTTTTAATCCACTTGTTTTTGTGTTTAAGACGCTAGAAATGTGACGCGTGTCTCAATATTGAGTCGTTATTGTTGTGCTTCGTCAATATTGCTAAACAGGAAGTGAATCTTTTGGGTTTCAATACGTGTTGAAGCAGAAATGTTTCTGCAAAATACAGCGAAAACATCAACACACGTTTTTTTTAGGACGTTCAAATGATCCGTCTGAGGTCATCGTTACTATAATAAATCCCGATGTTCACGATAAATGAACCGGCTCTTTTAATTTTTTTGATTTTATGTTTTAAGTCAAGAAGAATTATTATTACTATCAAACAAAAAATTGACAATTGAATAAAAACTCCATACAAACACTTAACAGCTATTAATGTTTTAATTTTTATATATTTTCTGATTGTCAATCAATTGTTTTCTTTCTAGTTTAAACCACCCAAAAAATAGCTAGATTTCTGCTTAATTGATCGATTTCTGCTTCCTGTTTTCAAAATAAAAGTTGAAACAGAAAAATTAAAATACCATTCGAATATTGAATTACACTATTATACCAACATTTATATATTTAATTAAAATGGCTATGTATTAAAAAATATTTTTATTAGGTAATGTATTTTATTTTATTTATTAGAACTATAATGTCAAAATCCATATGTTTAAAAAATAATCGTCCATTTTTAACGATTGTTTATTTAAAAATATTAAATTATTTATACACAAACCTAAACCTTTCAATATATATATTATTCAGTCAAATTAAAACAATATTAATGTAATAATATAATTAAATGCTAAAAAAAACAAGACTTTTGATTTAAAAAAAAAGGTTTAAACATTAAATTCAAACAATTTAATTTAAACTTCTGATAAATTTCTATAAAAAAAACTTTTAAGGTTTTTTTAATTGTATAAATTCATTAATTTGTCGTCGTCTTTAATGAACTTTTTGATTGACAAGTTTTAAAAAAAACACTGAAAAAAGGGCTGAATGGATCGATTTCTGTTTCCTGTTTTCAAAATAAAAGTTTAAACAGACCAGCAAAACAAAAATAATAAACGTCCACGTTATATTATTTCCATGTTAGTTGAAGGTACTTTTGACCCAGAATGTTGACTCTCCACTAACATAAGACCCCTCATCAGATTCACAGATAAAAAAAAAAAGATGGCAGGAAGTCGTTTGATAATTTCTAAAGACATCTCGCGTGAGTTTTCCTACGACGAGGGGAATCCATTAAAAACAAAGTCCAGGATCAAACTCTTGGCTCCATCGTCTCCTGACGGGAAGTCTGCTCTCACTATATGGTCCTTTAGTATTTCCACCACTTATCCCCCGGAGTTCCTCATAAACCCCCCATAAGATCCACTCCACGGCTCTAATGACGGCCCGTAATGTCGGCTCGTTGCGCACGTGATGTTTACGCTCGTGCGTTACTTCGTCTCTCTGATCTAATCAGGATGGAGCGCATTAAGGTGAGGCAGCAGAAGTTCAAGAGGGGCAAGGAGAAGATGCTGAGCATGGTGCAGGAGTCCACCGACCAACCCCAGCCCCCCCAGCCCCCCGCCGCCGCCGAGGAGGACGACGGTACGACGAGGAGCCGCTCGCCCCGGAGCCCAACGAAAAAACCTTAGCCGCTTGAACATGAAAAAGATTTTGATGTATTTGTGGAATTTTAGGAGCACATCCAACGAAAGCCAAGGCCAAAAAAAAGCAGTGGTGGAGGCCGTGGGTTGACCATGCTTCCAGTAGGTTGACCCCTCCACAATCCTTTTCTCTTCCTCTCTTGGCCCTTGTGTCCTTGACCAGACCGACCCCGAGGATTCCGATGCTGGCCCAGAGCTCCGAGGGTTCGCCCCCCCCCACCCCCCAACGGAGCCTCCGGACCCCCGAGTCCCTTTTTCTGTCTCTATTTAAGGGTCACGTTGACCCCGAAGACGCCCGAGGTCAAAAGGCGGCGTCTTCGCCTTAAATAGAACATGTGAGTTCGGCGCCGCCAGAAAAAGGACTCGGGTCCGGAGCTCCCGCTCGCCATCGGAACCGCCCCCCCGACGAGCTCGCAGTACAGAATCGCTCCCGTGACGCGCTCACGCAAAGACATGAACTCGCCCTAGTTTGTTCATTCTTTGCCTGCAGACATGATCAGCCAACAGTGTTCGCCAGAGAGAGCAGCACCTGACCTGAGAAACACAACAATTAACAATTATATCATGATTTAATAACGACTTAATTAACAAAATTATGTACAATTTTTTTATAGATATTGATTCCTGCCTTCGTTGTGCAGACAAATATACATTGAAACATTCAAATTAAATTTTAATTTGATATACAATTGTATATATCTCGTAGTTTTCTTGTTATATTAGTTACATTAAAATAAAGTGACAAATTTATATTCCTAATAATGTTGTTTTTTAACCATAGCAGTTCAAAGTTAAATTTAAACTGTATTTTAAATAATATTTTACCTTTGTTAACAAAACTAAATGTTTTATACTCTAATTTGTTGTTGTTGTTTTGTTGAGGAATAAAAAATATATATATATTTAAATGTGAATTCAATTCCACCTAATTTAACATTTAAACTTCTATTTTATCTTTATGTACAAAATTCAAATTTTGTTTTCTCAAAAAAAATATTTATAAACAATTATTTGTTGCTCTTTTATGCAGACAAGATAAATAAATTAAAACATCTGAATTAAATTAAAATTCTATATAAAATTATATTTCAACTTGTATAAACTTGTATAACTTGTTTAAATTGTATATAATGGACAATAATATATTTCTAATATGTTTGTGGTTGTTTTGTGCAGCTAATAAAAGTAAATAAACCATTCAAATCAATTTATATTCTATTTAAAATTATATTATAACTTTATATACAAAGATGAAATAACTCTTATATTCTTGACATGTTTAAATTATATATAATGGACAAATAAATATTTGTGTTGTTGTTTTTTGCAGGTAAACAAATCATTAAAACATTTGACATTTAAATTTAAGTGACTCAAGTTACAAAAATGTAATTTAAAAATATTATATTACTTAAAAAACATATATTTTTAATAATAATAATATTTTTTTTGCATTCATTCAAACAATAAAAAATTAAACTTATGTTCTATATAAATGTATATTTCAATGTTATATACAAAAATGTAAAGGTATTGTTCAATATTCTTGACAAAGATATATTTCTACCATAGTGTTAGATATTTGAATTCGTATTTAAACTTTATTTACAAAAAACGGAAGGTTTAAATTACATATTCTTGACAAAATAAAGTTTTTATTTCTTGTTTTAATGTCAGGAATAACTATATGAAGCCAGTCGACAAAAAAATAATCATCAGAATAACGTGTTTCTCGTCACTCAAAGGTCGGACTCGTGCAGCTCTGTCCAAAACAAAAACCCACGATTCAAACCAGAAACCTGTTTGGCTTCATGTCTCAAATTCCTCCATTTCATCCTCATTTGGTGTTTGACCTTCATCTCCCAGCATCCTCCCCCAAACCTCCCCCTCGCGTCTGTTCAAGGACATAAGTTCAGCCTCGTCCCAGTATTGCTTCTAACACTTCACTGCTGCTCCACGAGGCTTCTTAGTCAATCATGTGCTCTGCTCTCGCTTTCCTGCCACAAAACAATAGTTAGATCTGAGATGTTGGATGAAGAACGAGGTCCATGAAGAGAAGATTTAGAGGTTTAGAAGTGTTGCTAGTCATGCTAACCGTTAGCAAGCGTCTCATAGAGTGACAGGTGATGTGATGGATGGTAGTTAGATGATCTCACGGGTAAGACTTGCTGCTGCTTCTGCTCCTCAACTCTTCCTGGTTGACCTTCAGAAGGTGGTGTTTGATTGACTGAACCTGTGTTCTCCACCTCCGCCCGCAGTGGTCAGGAGTGGAGAGTATTACTTGTTTGAAACTGACAGTGAGGAAGAAGACGAGGAGGACGATAAGAAAGAGGAGGATCTGCCCAAGAAGTCTGCCTTCCAGGTGCTCTGGAGCGAAACTACGGCTGATTTGTTTTTTATTTTTTGTTTTCCAGCAGTTTGTCGCCGACTAACCCTTGTGTGATCCTGACACGTTCGCTCTAACTCTATCTTTCTCTGTAGCGAGCGATCGGGAAGTTTGTCTCTGCTGTTCTGGCTTTACCCAAGTCTGTCATAAAGCTGCCCAGAACTATCCTGCAGTATATAGTGAAGGCAGGGAAGGTACTAACATCACTAACATCGCTAACACTGCTAACATCTATTAGCTCACCATCATTAATAACACCGCTAACACTGCTAACATCTATTAGCTCACCATCATTAATAACACCGCTAACACTGCTAACATCTATTAGCTCACCATCATTAATAATACCGCTAACACTGCTAACATCTATTAGCTCACCATCATTAATAACACCGCTAACACTGCTAACATCAATTAGCTCACCATCATTAATAACACCGCTAACACTGCTAACATCTATTAGCTCACCATCATTAATAACATCGCTAACACTGCTAACACTGCTAACATCTATTAGCTCACCATCATCACTAACACCGCTAACACTGCTAACATCTATTAGCTCACCATCATTAATAACACCGCTAACACTGCTAACATCTATTAGCTCACCATCATTAATAATACCGCTAACACTGCTAACATCTATTAGCTCACCATCATTAATAACACTGCTAACACTGCTAACATCAATTAGCTCACCATCATTAATAACGCCGCTAACACTGCTAACATCTATTAGCTCACCATCATTAATAACACCGCTAACACTGCTAACATCTATTAGCTCACCATCATTAATAACATCACGAACGTTGCTAACATCTTTTAGCTCACCATCATTAATGACATTAACGTTGCTAACATCTTTTAGCTCACCATCATTAATGACATTAACGTTGCTAACATCTATTAGCTCACCTTCATTAATAAAATCACAAACGTTGCTAACATCTATAAGCTCAACATCATTAATAACATCACAAACGTTGCTAACATCTATTAGCTCACCATCATTAATAACATCACAAACGTTGCTAACATCTATTAGCTCACCATCATTAATAACATCACAAACGTTGCTAACATCTATTAGCTCACCATCATTAATAAGATCACAAACGTTGCTAACATCGCTAATATCTCAAATTGCAAAACATCATCATCACACGTTACTAACGTTGATAACATTGTTTCCATCACCAACATTACTAACGCCACTTAAATGATAAACATTACTATCATTTCAAAATCACCAACATTGCTTATATTGCCAACATCATTAGCGCCACTAAAATCAATAACATCACTAACATTGCTAAACCCGCTAACATTGCTAACATCACAAACATTACTGAAGCCTTGGACATCGCTAACACGGCTAACATTACTGACATTACCAACATTTCTAACATCGCTAACACAGCTAAAATTGCTAATCTCCACTAACATTGCTTTCATCACAAAAACCGCTTACATCGCTAAAATTAGTAAAATTGCTAACATCACCAACATCTCTTAAATAACTTTAATTACTAACAATGCGAAAACCGCTATCATCGCTAACACTAACATCCAACCGCAAACATCACTAACTTGCTGAATATTGCTAACACAGCTAAACCTGCTAGCGCCACTAACATCAGTGACCTCACTAGCGCTGCAAATACTGCTCACATTGCTAGCGCCACTAACAGCGTGAATATTGCTAGCATTGTAAGTAAGATAGTAAGTCATTTTGATTTATATACCGCTTTTCCAGACCAGGGTCACAAAGCGCTTAAACAATTAAAACAATATTCAATAAAGTATATACTTTAAAGGTCAAGATAAAACTGAGAACACATTGCTAACATATACTTCTAACATCGCAAATACTTATTTCACCACTAACATCGCCAAAATCATTAAAAAAAGCAAGTACTGCTAACGTCACTTACACCAATAACCAGTCATAACCACAGATATAAACCAAAACATTAAATAAAATGTTAAAACAGATGCAAATGACAAAATAAATTAAAGACAAATATTGTGATGGTTATGTATCTTTATGTGACGTATTTAATGACAGCATCTCTAACACCTGTGTCGTCCAGTTCCTGTACCACGCCTGGATCACGGACCCTAAGGCGGCCCTGAAGGCGCGAGGGAAGGACAAACGAAAGTTCTGGAAGCGATACACGAAGGGAGTGAGACATCGCAAACACAAGAAAGAAGGTGAGACGAGGAGTGAACTTGTACCTGGAGTTATCTTACATCGATGTCGTTGACACGTGCAGCCGGTCACATCACCATCGATCTGGGCGAACTGTCGGACCCACAAGTCAAAGAGGAGGAGAGTTCTGCGGGTCCAGGTTGGTCAGCTGAGGATAAGGAGTTCCACAGGGGTCGATCCTTGGACCTCTCACTCCATACTCTTCTGTTGATGTTTGGGGTTGAAACTGTGACTCTGGTCCTCAGACAACATCATCAAGCGGGTGTTCAACATCATCAAGTTCACGTGGGTCCTCTTCCAGACCACCGTGGACAGCTTCACCAAGTGGATGAACGACATGTGTCGCGAGTACATCGACATCTCCACCGTGCTGCGCATCGAGCGCTGCATGCTCACCCGGGAAGTCAAGAAGGTGTTTGCGTTCGTCCGGTCGCCAGGGTTATTCCAGATGCTGACGCGTCTTCTCTCCGACAGGGCAACGTCCCGTCCAGGGAGAGCATCCACGTCTACTACCAGAAGGCCATGAGGCTCAACATGTCCCGGCAGGCCAGCATGGATCAGCTGAGCGAGGATGAAACCGCCTCGGGATCTTCAACGAGGCCCAGGAGGCGGAGAAGAGGCTCACAGATGCAGAGCCAGGACTCCACCGCGTCCAGAGACAGCATGTCCAGGTACGACCTCGACCTCCACGTTTTTGATAGAAGCGTCAAGATGGTTGAAGCGCTGTGAAAATACAAGATTGATGTAATAGTTAAAATAAATATTTGATACTGTATGTCACGTACGTTTGACAATGAAGCTTTTGAAGAATTTATGTGTTTTTTTTAAATGTCTTTAATATTTAACAGATATTATAGTTTGAATGTTTTTTTATGTCCTTGTCGTCGAATTTTCAACAATATTGTTGTGTATTCATTTTTTTTATTCAATTTATTTTTCTATTTTTTCCATTTTTCGTCCTATTAAATCAGATAGTTACATGTAACAACCTTTTTTTTTATGAATATGTTTAAGAAGTTTCATATTTATTTTTTACATTTTACTTTGTTATCACAATTTAAATAATATCACTAAACTTTTCCTTTATTATTAAAATTATCTTTTAATGTATTTATTTGTTTACTACGTATTACATTTACTATTATATGAGATATTTAAATGTATTTTCTTTTATTAGTAAATTCACCTTTTGTATAATTTAACTTGAAACACTGTTAAATATTTTGGTTTTATTATTATTATTATTTTATTATTTTATTATTAAATATATATGAATAATTAAACTATTTTTTTTATTTTACAACATTTTTCAAAAATGTTTTCTTACTTTATAGAATATTCAAATTAAATTGTTGTATTTGTGTTAATAAATCAACACATTAAAAAGCTGTTCTATTGATTATTAATGTCTGAAAGGTGTATTTCTTTTTAAAAAAGATGGTATTTTCCCTGCAGTAACATTAGCGTGTGATTCTTGACACGTTAAGACACTCGTTTCAGTCGATTTTACTCCAAAAATAAACCTGAAATGTAGTTAAATAACTGAAACAAAAACTCTATATTTTTATTAAACCATCACTGCCTTAAACGATAATTCATCAAACAACATGTGCAGGAGTTCCACCTGGACCCTCCTGATAGACGCACCTGTCAATCATCTGTCACTTCCTCCTCTTCAGCGCCTTCACCGAGGCCACGACGCTCTTCTCACGCCAGTCCACGCTGGAGGACCTGGACGGGATGCCGGAGTGCATCCCCAAGACCAGCGAGCGAGCGAGACCGAAGCTGCGCAAGATCTACGGCCTGGACGTGTCCAACTCCTCGGTGGAGAGCGGCAGCAGCGTCATGTCCAGGTGTCAATCACTCACTGTCTGTGGACGGATATCAGTGTCAGTGTCATCACAATAATAAACAATTTTCATTTTTGATCAGTAAAGTTCAATAAAGTTCTACCTAATATCATAATAAGGGTTTCATATTTTACATTTATTTTCTTTCATTGAAAATCCATCTGTTTTTAAGCGCTTTTTAAATTAAACATTACTTAACAATTTATATATTAAACGTTTAAATAATTATTTTTAAACAATTAAATTAAAAAATGTGTTGTTTTTTTCACATAGAGTTTAATGTTATTTAAATAATTCAAAATGTAATTTTCTTAAATTAAATATTTTTCTATTTGCAGACTTTTAAAGTCAATTATAAAAATGTTGGTATAATAATAATAATAACACCAGTCGTTACCAACATAATACGTGGAAATCGATAAAACGGTCACATGATCGTCTTCCAGTCTCATGATTGGCTGAAAGTTTGATGAAGTACCAACATTTTTATATTGAATTTTATTAGCCTTTCCGAAGAATTTTGAATTGTAATATGAAACTCTATCTGTAACAAATATCATAATTATTTTTTTTAATATTTAATTTCTTAAATGCAATAATTTTAAAAATAAATTAAAAAAAGGTTAAGATTTATTTTTATTAAATTGCATTTATAAAATAGAATTATTTCAATATTCATTATTTTATATATATATTTATTCATATTAAAGGGTCATTTCTGTTTCAATTAATGCATTTAAAAAAAGAATATTCTTAAAATAACTTATTTTATATTTTTATAATTATTAAATTCAATTAAAAACATTTGAAACAAATGTTATTTTAAAAAAACATTAAAAAAAAACAGAATTAAATTCAATCTTCTGATGACACTGATATACATTTTGTCCCGTCGTTCAGATCAATAAAGTTTTTTTTATCGTCCTCCAGTGAAGCCACACAGTGCGTGACTCTCTACTCCAGACAAGGAACCACAGACACCATCGACGAAGTGGAGGATGAGCAGGACCAGCTGGAGGAAAGGCAACGGGCCGCCATGGAGATCCAGCAGCAGAGGCCGGAGGGAGATCCTTGGAGTGAGGCGGAGCTTCAAGAGGACGGCGTGAGGCCGGAGGAGGCGGCGGCGGAGGAGCAGGACGGGGACGTCCACTGGAGCCCGGACGAAGGCCCCTCGCTCCGACCCGAGGACTCCGCCACCTCCGCCCCGGACTTCGTCAGCGAGAGCGACGACGGGGTCGGAGGTCGGCCGGGGTTCCCGCGGGCGGAGGAGGGCGGAGGATTCTACAACCAGGACACGGACGCGTCCAAGATGTCGGACGTGGACGTGCCGCCGAGCTACAGCAAGGCGGTCAGCTTCGACCGGCTGGAGGTGAGCGACGACGAGAGCGACCGGGACCGGAGGCGGCGCATGATCATGACGTCGGACAGTCGCTCCGACAGCCGCTCCGACATCATGTTCCCGTCCATGACCACCGAGCTGACGGCCAGCGAGCTGCTGCTCAACAAGTGAGTCGTGAGGAACCTCTCGCTAGACCTCCATCGACGCTGTCTTGGTCCTCAGGATGTTCTACGACGAGGAGCTGGATCACTCGGAGAAGTTCTACCAGACTCAGCCTCTGGTCCTGCAGCTCGGCTACGCCCTCTACAACATGCTGGTGGCGCACTCCGAGATGGTCTGCTACCTGGTCATCATCATCAACCACATGGTGTCGGCCAACTTCGCCACGCTGGTCCTTCCCGTCACCATCTTCCTCTGGGCCATGTTGTCGGTGCCACGACCCAGCAAACGCTACTGGATGACGGCCATCGTCTACACTGAGGTTTGAACACAACCCGCCTTTCACATGACACCCATAAATAATCACATGACACCCAAAAATAATCACATGACACCCATAAATAATCACATGACACCTATACATTATCACATGACACCCATACATTATCACATGACACCCATACATAATCACATGACACCCATACATTATCACATGACACCCATACATTATCACATGACACCCATATATTATCACTTGACACCCATACATTATCACATTACACCCATACATTATCATATGACACCCATACATTATCACATGACACCCATACATTATCACATGACACCCATACATTATCACATGACACCCATACATTATCACATGACACCCATATATTATCACTTGACACCCATACATTATCACATGACACCCATACATTATCACATGACACCCATACATTATCACATGACATCCATACATTATCACATGACAGCCATACATTGTCACATGACACCCATAAATAATCACACCACACCAATACATCTTTACATGACACCCATAAATCTATACATGACACCCATAAATCTTTACATGACACCCATACATCTTTACAAGACACCCATAAATCTTTACATGACACCCATACATCTTTACAAGACACCCATAAATCTTTACAAGACACCCATAAATCTTTGCAAGACACCCATAAATATATACATGACACCCATAAATCTTTACAAGACACCCATAAATCTTTACAAGACACCCATAAATCTTTACATGACACCCATAAATCTTTACATGACACCCATAAATCTTTACATGACACCCATAAATCTTTACATGACACCCATAAATCTTTACAAGACACCCATAAATCTTTACAAGACACCCATAAATCTTTATAAGACACCCATAAATCTTTACATGACACCCATAAATCTTTACAAGACACCCATAAATCTTTACAAGACACCCATAAATCTTTACAAGACACCCATAAATCTTTATAAGACACCCATAAATCTTTACATGACACCCATAAATCTTTACAAGACACCCATAAATCTTTACAAGACACCCATAAATCTTTATAAGACACCCATAAATCTTTACATGACACCCATAAATCTTTACAAGACACCCATAAATCTTTACAAGACACCCATAAATCTTTATAAGACACCCATAAATCTTTACATGACACCCATAAATCTTTACAAGACACCCATAAATCTTTGCAAGACACCCATAAATATATACATGACACCCATAAATCTTTACAAGACACCCATAAATCTTAACAAGACACCCATAAATCTTTACATGACACCCATAAATCTTTACAAGACACCCATAAATCTTTACAAGACACCCATAAATCTTTACATGACACCCATAAATCTTTACATGACACCCATAAATCTTTACATGACACCCATAAATCTTTACATGACACCCATAAATCTTTACATGACACCCATAAATCTTTACAAGACACCCATAAATCTTTATAAGACACCCATAAATCTATACATGACACCCATAAATCTTTACATGACACCCATAAATCTTTACATGACACCCATAAATCTTTACATGACACCCATAAATCTTTACAAGACACGCATAAATCTTTGCAAGACACCCATAAATCTTTACAAGACACCCATAAATCTTTATAAGACACCCATAAATCTTTACATGACACCCATAAATCTTTACAAGACACGCATAAATCTTTACATGACACCCATAAATCTTTACATGACACCCATAAATCTTTATAAGACACCCATAAATCTTTACATGACACCCATAAATCTTTACAAGACACCCATAAATCTTTACATGACACCCATAAATCTTTACATGACACCCATAAATCTTTATAAGACACCCATAAATCTTTACATGACACCCATAAATCTTTATAAGACACCCATAAATCTTTACAAGACACCCATAAATCTTTACATGACACCCATAAATCTTTATAAGACACCCATAAATCTTTACATGACACCCATAAATCTTTATAAGACACCCATAAATCTTTACATGACACCCATAAATCTTTACAATACACCCATAAATCTTTACATGACACCCATAAATCTTTACAAGACACCCATAAATCTTTACATGACACCCATAAATCTTTACAAGACACCCATAAATCGTTATAAGACACCCATAAATCTTTACAAGACACCCATACATCTTTATAAGACAGCCATAAATCTTTATAAGACACCCATAAATCTTTACAAGACACCCATAAATCTTTACATGACACCCATAAATCTTTATAAGACACCCATAAATCTTTACAAGACACCCATACATCTTTACATGACACCCATAAATCTTTATAAGACACCCATAAATCTTTACATGACACCCATAAATCTTTACATGACACCCATAAATCTTTACATGACACCCATAAATCTTTACATGACACCCATAAATCTTTACAATACACCCATAAATCTTTACATGACACCCATAAATCTTTACAAGACACCCATAAATCTTTACATGACACCCATAAATCTTTACATGACACCCATAAATCTTTACAAGACACCCATAAATCTTTATAAGACACCCATAAATCTTTACATGACACCCATAAATCTTTACAAGACACCCATAAATCTTTACAAGACACCCATAAATCTTTACAAGACACCCATAAATCTTTACAAGACACCCATAAATCTATACATGACACCCATACATCTTTACAAGACACCCATAAATCTTTACAAGACACCCATAAATCTTTATAAGACACCCATAAATCTATACATGACACCCATAAATCTTTACAAGACAGCCATAAATATTTACAAGACACCCATAAATCTTTACACGACACCCATAAATCTTTACAAGACACCCATAAATCTTTACATGACACCCATAAATCTTTACAAGACACCCATAAATCTTTACAAGACACCCATAAATCTTTACATGACACCCATAAATCTTTACAAGACACCCATAAATCTTTACAAGACACCCATAAATCTTTACATGACACCCATAAATCTTTACAAGACACCCATAAATCTTTACAAGACACCCATAAATCTTTACATGACACCCATAAATCTTTACAAGACACCCATAAATCTTTACAAGACACCCATAAATCTTTACATGACACCCATAAATCTTTACAAGACACCTATACATTATGTTCAGTGGAATAGTAAAGTATGAAAAAGGCAGAGAAATAATAATACAATTGAAGATTGTAAGTTGATAGTAGAACGTGTCGGTCCTTAACCTGGTCTCTCGTTCCTCAGGTCACCATCGTGATCAAGTACTTCTTCCAGTTCGGCTTCTTCCCCTTCAACCAGAACAAGATCTACAAGGACAAACCCTATCATCCTCCCAACATCATCGGCGTGGAGAAGAAGGACGGATACGTCCACTACGACCTGGTGCAGCTGCTGGCTCTGTTCTTCCACAGATCCATCCTGAAGGTCTGACCCTGACGCTCCATGGTACCGACCCGGTCCCACTGACTCACCCTCTCTCCCCCCTGCAGTGTCACGGTCTGTGGGACGAGGACGACCCCAGAGTGAAGCAAGAGGCTACGAGGGCGAGCGAGTCCGAGGACGAGGCGAGGCAGACGCACGACAGCGACCGAGAGTCCGAGCCGGCGTCCTCCGTGGCCGACGGGAGCCGAGGCTCGTCTCGCACGGCCAGGTCCGTGTTCGGCACCTCCGTGGACTCGGACCACATCCAGCTGCAGAGTCAGCAGCAGCAGACGTACCAGCGCCGCAAGAGCTCCAGCGGAGGCTCCAACATCTCGCACAGATCCCTGCACTCGTCCGCCCGAGCCAAGAGAGGTAACGTCCCTGGATCCTGCTTCAGTAACAGGGTCAGTAACATCCTGGTCCTCTTCAGGGAGCGTGACCTCGCGGGGCAGCAGCCACAAGGACGGCAGTGAGGTCAGCGTCCAGCAGAAGACCAAGAAGCAGATGATCATGGAGAAGCTGAAGGAGCAGCTGTTCAAGGGCAAAGCTTTCCTCATCAAGAAGTAAATTAAACCTCTTTCTTTGTCCTTCCAGTTGTCATCCAATCTTTGACTGCAGAAGAAAATCGTTACATTATAGTTGAAAATTGTTATATTATAGTTGAAAATAGTTTGATTTTAGTTTAAATTGTTTGATTATAGTTGAAAAATGATAGATTATAGTTGAATATTGTTTGATTATAGTAGAAAATTGTTTGATTTTAGTTTAAATTGTTTGATTATAGTTGAAAATTGTTTGATTAAAGTTGAAAATTGTTTGATTTTAGTTTAAATTGTTTGATTATAGTTGAAAATTGTTTGATTATAGTAGAAAATTGTTTGATTTTAGTTTAAATTGTTTGTTTATAGTTGAAAATTGTTTGATTATAGTTGAAAATTGTTTGATTATAGTTGTTTTTAGTTTAAATTGTTTGATTATAGTAGAAAATTGTTTGATTTTAGTTTAAATTGTTTGTTTATAGTTGAAAATTGTTTGATTATAGTTGAACATTGTTTGATTATAGTTGATTTTAGTTTAAATTGTTTGATTATAGTTGAAAAATGATAGATTATAGTTGAAAATTGTTTTATTATACTTGAAAATTGTTTGATTATAATGGAAATTGTTTGATTATAATGGAAATTGTTTGATTATAGTTGAAAATTGTTTTATTATAGTTGAAAATTGTTTGATTATAATGGAAATTGTTTGATTATAATGGAAATTGTTTGATTATAGTTGAAAATTGTTTGATTTTAGTTTAAATTGTTTGATTATAGTTGAAAAATGATAGATTATAGTTGAATATTGTTTGATTATAGTAGAAAATTGTTTGATTTTAGTTTAAATTGTTTGTTTATAGTTGGAAATTGTTTGATTATAGTTGACAATTGTTTGATTATAATGGAAATTGTTTGATTATAATGGAAAATGTTTGATTATAGTTGAAAATTGTTTGATTTTAGTTTAAATTGTTTGATTATAGTTGAAAAATGATAGATTATAGTTGAATATTGTTTGATTATAGTAGAAAATTGTTTGATTATAATGGAAATTGTTTGATTATAATGGAAATTGTTTGATTATAGTTGAAAATTGTTTGATTTTAGTTTAAATTGTTTGATTATAATGGAAATTGTTTGATTATAGTGGACATTGTTTGATTATAGTTGAAAATTGTTTGATTTTAGTTTAAAATGTTTGATTATAGTTGAAAAATGATAGATTATAGTTGAAAATTGTTTGATTTTAGTTTAAATTGTTTGATTATAGTTGAAAAATTATAGATTATAGTTGAATATTGTTTGATTATAGTAGAAAATTGTTTGATTTTAGTTTAAATTGTTTGTTTATAGTTGAAAATTGTTTGATTATAGTTGAAAATTGTTTGATTATAATGGAAATTGTTTGATTATAATGGAAATTGTTTGATTATAGTTGAAAATTGTTTGATTTTAGTTTAAATTGTTTGATTACAGTTGAAAATTGTTAGATTTCTGTTCCCACTGACGAGTTCATGTTCATCTCAGGTTCATGGAGATCTACATTCCGATCCGTCAGTTCTTCTACAACCTGATCCACCCGGAGTACAGCGCCGTCACTGACGTCTACGTCCTGATGTTCCTCGCCGACACCGTCGACTTCATCATCATCGTGTTTGGATTCTGGGCGTTCGGCGTAAGTGTCAGAAGATCTTGAACTCGTGTCCGTCAACAATACGAGCATCTCATCCTTGACCTTCAGAAACACTCGGCAGCCGACATCACTTCCTCGCTGTCCGAGGATCAGGTCCCGGGACCTTTCTTGGTCATGGTCCTGATCCAGTTCGGCACCATGGTGGTGGACCGGGCCCTCTACCTCAGGAAGTCCGTCATGGGCAAGGTCATCTTTCAGGTCTTCTTGGTCTTCGGGATCCACTTCTGGATGTTCTTCATCCTGCCAGGGATCACGGATAAGTAAGAGCTCTCTGGAGACACCTAGTGGTGCTTCGTGAGATGACAATAACAGCGACGTGAAAATTAACATTATTATTATCTATATTATTATTATTTTTATCTTATTAATACTCGACTATATTTATAAAAGTATCTTGTGAGCAACATAACTATTATACTATTATTAGTGTGAGAAGATATTGATGCATATTATTTATTTATATTAATTTATTTTATTAATATATATAAAACCATATATTCTTGCATGATACATTTTTTATTATCTTTTATTTAAAATGAAAATGCAAGTATTCACTGCTTTTGTTCATGTTTGTGTTGCAATTAAATTTCGAACCACTAGTAGTTTTTACATCCTCTGCAGCTAAAGAAACAATAAGATCCTGGCGATGACTGAGGACGAGAGGATACAGTGACTCCAGCAGCTTTTAAAGTTGATGTTTGGACATATTTTGGTTTGAAAACAAATGAAAGCAGTTACAACTGAGGACGAGAGGATACAGTTGACTACAGCATCTTGTTAAGCTGATGTTTGGACATATTTTGGTTTGAAAACAAATTAAAGCAGTTACAACTGAGGACGAGAGGATACAGTCGACTACAGCATCTTGTTAAGCTGATGTTTGGACATATTTTGGTTTGAAAACAAATGAAAGCAGTTACAACTGAGGATGAGAGGATACAGTCGACTACAGCATCTTGTTAAGCTGATGTTTGGACATATTTTGGTTTGAAAACAAATGAAAGCAGTTACAACTGAGGACGAGAGGATACAGTCGACTACAGCATCTTGTTAAGCTGATGTTTGGACATATTTTGGTTTGAAAACAAATGAAAGCAGTTACAACTGAGGACGAGAGGATACAGTCGACTACAGCATCTTGTTAAGCTGATGTTTGGACATATTTTGGTTTGAAAACAAATGAAAGCAGTTACAACTGAGGATGAGAGGATACAGTCGACTACAGCATCTTGTTAAGCTGATGTTTGGACATATTTTGGTTTGAAAACAAATGAAAGCAGTTACAACTGAGGACGAGAGGATACAGTCGACTACAGCATCTTGTTAAGCTGATGTTTGGACATATTTTGGTTTGAAAACAAATGAAATCAGTTACGACTTTGTCAAGAGTCATGTGGTCTGTAAATACTGCAACACCAGAGTCAAGTACTCGACAATACTACACATGTATCCTTGTTACTACAGTATCATTATATATCGTATCGCCAGGTTCTAGTTAAAAATTATTTGAATGGAGTTGAAAATTGTTCGATTCTAGTTGAAAATTGTTTTATTATAGTTAAAAATTATTTGATTACAACTGAAAATTGATTAATTATAGAGTGAAGTACTCGACAATACTACAAATATATCCTTGTTCCTGCTGTATCAAAATATATCGTATCGCAAAATTCTTGACTTCAGTCATAGCGTAGTGTCTCAGGGAACTTAAACGATAAAACAGGAAGTAGTTGAAGCAGGTACGAGTCACTCAAACTGTTGACCAGGTTTAACTACTTCACTGTCCTTAAGTCATTACACGTTTCTAAGCGTAGCCAATAGCGACATCGGAACCCCAAACATTGACATTGTATTCATTGTCTTCCCCTCGCAGGCGCTTCAGCAAGAACACAGTGGCTCAGATGTGGTACTTCGTCAAGTGCATCTACTTCGGGCTGTCGGCCTATCAGATCCGCTGTGGTTACCCCACCCGCGTCCTCGGGAACTTCCTCACCAAGAGCTACAACTACGTCAACCTCTTCCTGTTCCAGGGGTGAGGAATGTGGGGAATGTTTCGTCTGCTCGAGAGCCAGGGGTTCACGGCCAGATGGTGACACATGACACCTTCCTCGGTGATGCCTTCAAGTGTCAGAGCGACTCCGTTACGGAAGAGACAGTGAAGGCAACACGGATACACAACAGTACACAACGACAGAGAAACAACTTAGTTAAAAAGCTGTTCTAGTTACATTTAGTACCAGACGCTGGTAGATGAATCTAAATATGGTACATTTCCAAGTAACAAATATTTTTTCAACATAGTATTTTGAATTATAAAGTTACGCAAAAGACAGTGAAGGCAACACGGATATACAGAAAAATATTCAGATAACATATCTTAAAAATATGTAGGACGTTTGAGATTTTTCAAACAAAAACAAATTGTAAATTATTTGTACATACATAAGAAAATACCAATTTAACAAAACTCTGTGGTCCGAAAAAGGACTAGAAGAAGTACTTTTTATAAATTCTTACCCCTTTTTAATTATTATTTTGCTTGTGCCATATATTTTTACACAGATACCCATACAATAAATACATGTATATTAATATACAAACATTGTTACAAATCCTTCTTAAGTCATATTTTGCGGCAGAGTACCAGACAGTGATGGGAAAATAAACTTATGGTCGTTGCCGAGAAAGAAATACATTGTTTGGGTTCAATACTCAAAATGAGACAAAAGAAAAAGAAGAACAAGTTGAACAAAGTGTCCATAAAAGAGTCAAAAATGAAAAACTAAAAACGCCTCAAAAAATGGTTAAAGAGAAAACTCTGGATGATAAAAAAAACAAAGAGCGTTTGGTCATAAAAAACACAACAAAACAAAATAATTAAAAAGAGAATAATTCAGAAATGACCGAACAACAAAGATTTACAATCTGGCGCCTGTTGCTGGGCTTTTAGTTCATCAGTTGAGGAGCCAAGGCACAGCAACAGGCGCAGTGTATCACGCGATGTGACACAAAACCCATCGTCGCACTAGTTTTGACTGCTTTTTAACCAAAAAAAAATGACGTCTTGAATTCAGCTTCCGGTTGGTTCCCTTCCTGACGGAGCTGCGGGCGGTGATGGACTGGGTCTGGACCGACACCTCGCTGTCGCTGTCCAGCTGGATCTGCGTGGAGGACATCTACGCCCACATCTTCATCCTCAAGTGCTGGCGGGAGTCGGAGAAGGTTTTTGGAATTTGATAATCGGAAGAGTTTTTAACGGTTAAGAAGGAAACTCACGCTCGTCCTTTTGGTCTCCTGCTCCTCAGAGGTATCCACAGCCTCGCGGGCAGAAGAAGAAGAAGGTGGTGAAGTACGGCATGGGCGGCATGATCGTGATGCTGCTGATCTGCATCGTCTGGTTCCCGCTGCTCTTCATGTCGCTCGTCAAGTCCGTCGCCGGCGTCGTGAACTCGCCGCTCGACGTCTCACTCGAAATCACTCTGGCTGGTTTCCAGGTGCGACGATGGATGGATGGAGGGAGGGATGGAGGGAGGGATGGATGGATGGATGGATGGATGGATGGATGGATGGATGGATGGATGGATGGATGGATGGATGGATGGATGGATGGATGGATGGATGGATGGATGGATGGATGGATGGATGGATGGATGGATGGATGGATGGATGGATGGATGGATGGATGGATGGATGGATGGATGGATGGATGGATGGATGGATGGATGGATGGATGGATGGATGGATGGATGGATGGATGGATGGATGGATGGATGGATGGATGGATGGATGGATGGATGGATGGATGGATGGATGGATGGATGGATGGATGGATGGATGGATGGATGGATGGATGGATGGATGGATGGATGGATGGATGGATGGAGAGATGGATGGATGGATGGATGGAAGGATGGATGGATGGAAGGATGGATGGATGGATGGATGGATGGATGGATGGATGGATGGATGGATGGATGGATGGATGGATGGATGGATGGATGGATGGATGGATGGATGGAGAGATGGATGGATGGATGGATGGATGGATGATGGATGGATGGATGGATGGATGGATGGATGGATGGATGGATGGATGGAGAGATGGATGGATGGATGGATGGAAGGATGGATGGATGGATGGATGGATGGAGAGATGGATGGATGGATGGATGGATGATGGATGGATGGATGGATGGATGGATGGATGGATGGATGGATGGATGGATGGATGGATGGATGGATGGATGGATGGATGGATGGATGGAGAGATGGAGAGATGGATGGATGGAAGGATGGGTTTCATAACTAAGATATAAAAGGCACATTAATAGTAAATCAAGTTTAGATTTAATTTCCTCAATCGATAAAATAGATATTTGACGTTTAGATTTAATTTTAAAAAGTATTGTTTTCTCCCTTTTTGACAAACTAAAGAAATTGAAACCTGAAAAATGAATTTTTTTTTTTTTTACTTAGACTGACAATAGTTTATCAAAAGAATCATTTAAAGAAGTATTAAAAGGCCACAAATGAACAATTTTCAACTCGAAAAAAAATAAAAATTTTTTTAACTAGAATCAAACATTTTTCAACTGTAATCAATTTTTATTTACTAGAATCAACCTTTTTACTAGAAACTAACAATTTTTTAACTACAATCAAAATATTTTCAACTGGAATCAAACAATTTTCAACTATAATCATAGGATCTTAAGAAGAAAAAGGCGTTAAATAGTGAAAAAATGTAACTTTTTCCAACTTAAGAGCGAAGAGTTCGGCTTGTGCGCCAGATAAGTTGCAATACCGCGCCACACCACGCGGGGGCGAACTTCCAAAACATTAACATGTCACTTATTTCTTTGTTTCGTGTCTAAAATATTTTCTCTGACGAGAGAGTTTTGACAAAAGTGTTGTCGCCTCTCAGCCGATCTTCACCATGAGCGCTCAGCAGAAGCAGCTGCACGTCGCCACGTCTGAAGAGCTCGACGCCTTCAAGAAGAAGTACGGCCAGGACGACGTGAGTTCTCGCCCACGTTCTTACGCCCACGTTCTCACGCCCACGTTCTTACGCCCACGTTCTCCTGACGCTCCTGACGCTCCTTCCAGAACGCCCTGCAGTGGCTGGAGGGCTACCTCCCGGGGGACCTGGTGATCGCGGACCTGAAGGGGAGCTCCAACTCCCTCTGGACCATCAGTCCGCCCAGTCGCACCAACCTGATCGATATGTTGAACACCGGGACGGAGGAGTTCTCCATCACCGTGTCCTGGTCTGTGCAGAGGTGAGTGTCAGAGGGGGGCGGGGGGGGTCGCGGGGTCACGACCTGGTTAAACCCGGTCAAAAGTCTGAGCGACTCGTATATAAAAACCACTTCCTGTTGAAAAAAAGGTTCGTTCTGAGCAGATCCTGGAGTCTAGAACCTCCACGGACGCTGAGAACTGCTTTGCACTCGTAGTACTGTCATTACGGTAGTACTGTCATTACGGTAGTACTGTCATTACGGTAGTACTGTCATTACGGTAACACCGTCCAATCGTACGCAAGATTCATCTGCAGTCAAGGGTTGTTAGAAAACGTCCATAAACACGTAAATATTACGGTATTTTTTTCACGATACTTTAGACTTCCTTTTGTTGTCGTTGCACAGAAAACACAGTGAAACTGGCAACGAAAATTTCGTCGCTTGGCAACCGTTAAAAAAAAAGAGAGAAAGTATATATAAAATCTTTAAAGTATATACTTTATTGAATATTGTTATGATAGTTTAAACGCTTTGTGACCCTGGTCTGGAAAAGCGCTATACAAATAAAAATTACTTACTTACTTACTTACTATAAAAAGTATAAGTATAAATATTAATAAGTTAAAAATAGTGCAGTATAGTATAAACAGAATACATAAACAACGTTATAAATATTGCATATAATAATGAATGTATATAAAGTATAAATACAAATAAGTTAACAATAGTGCTAATATGTTATAAATAGAATAAATATATTATATTTTAAAAAGTGTACATAATAATGACTATATATAAAGTATAAATACAAATAAGTTCACAATAGTGCTAATATGTTATAAATAGAATAAATACATAATATTTTACATAGTACATAGCTCAAGTCATATTTTCGTTCAGCAGTCTGAAGGTCATACTCAACAGAACAGGATCTATTTCTACCTTTTTCTTTATATTTGTAATCAAAGTTTCAATTTTAATAAAGTCTTTATAATGAAATTATTACTTAAAAAAAAATCTTACAATTAACGTTTAGCTTTTGTTCATTTTTGTCTTGCAATTAAACTTTCGGCCGCTAGACGGCAGCAGTCGTCACGTCCTCCGAAAGCTTAAGACACAATAAAATCTAGCGCGATCCAGCCGGTGACTGAGGACGAGAGGATACAGTGACTCCAGCAGCTTTTAAAGCTGATGTTTGGACATATTTTTGGTGAAAACAAATCAACAGCAGTTACGACCTCGTCAATAAATAAAAAAAACCCGCAAGACCTTGGTGATGACTGAGGACGAGAGGATACGGCCGACCTTTTTGTGCGACTTAAAAGCACATATGAGCTAATTCTGAATTCCTTGAGCAAAATAACTTCCCCCAACTTTTACTTAATTATTTATTTATACTTATTTAATAATGTTCATATATTTAAATATCAAGTATATATATATATATATATATATATATATATATATATATATATATATATATATATATATAATTGTTTTAAATCTTCAATTAACACACAAATATTGACAGTGTTTGTTAATTTTTGTGTTGGAGTTAACCTCCCATGAGATCCCAGCGATGACTGAGGACGAGAGGATACAGTGACTCCAGCAGCTTTTAAAGCTGATGTTTGGACATATTTTGGTTTGAAAACAAATGAAAGCAGTTACGACTTCGTCAAGAGTCATGTGGTCTGTAAATACTACACCAGAGAGTACTCGACAATACTACACATATATACTTGTTACTACAGTATCACTATATGTCGTATCAACAGATTGTAGCAGATACACACCATTACTCAAGAGTGACACAAACATCTCAGTTAAATAAAACTTTAACGATCACAACAAAGACGACGCAGCAGCAGGGATGAGTTCACTGAGAGGGAGTGAGCGTTCCATTGTAAAGCGCCGCTCAGATACGTTGCTAAGCTACGACGTCGAAGCGAACTCACGGTCGTCGTGACAGGAACCTGAATCTGGGCGCCAAGGCTGAGACGGCGTCCGGTAAACGGATGACGACCCTGGACACCAAGACCAAGCAGGACCTCATCAAGCTGCTGAACGGCAACCACAGCGACCAAGTGTGAGTGTGGCGTCGACCCGTTGACCCACCGGGCCGGTCCTGAGCTCCCGTCTCTTCCTCCTACAGAACCCTGACGGACTTCTTCCCTCGCTACATCCGAGCGCCGAGCGACTCCGCCTCCAAACCCGTGGATCTTCTGTACAAGGACGAGAAGATGTTCCCCATCAACCTGACGCTGAAGAGGACGCAGAGGGACGCGGATCAGAACCAGGATCCGACCCAGGAGTGGTGGATCGTCAACCAGACGGAGGGCGGACCCATCGAGCGGACCAGGACCGTCAAATACGAAGCCGGGCTGGAGGTCTACGTCTTCAGCGACCAAGTCAGCCCGCCTAGTCTGGGCTTCCTGGCCGGATACGGGTACGATCGAACATTCCTGTGGAAATGAATCAGTAACATCGGAATATTGAATATTTAAATGAAGTATTTTGAAATTAATTTACTGTCATTTTTAAATAATTGAATTTAGTATTTTTCTAGAGAGATTTGTTTTACGGATTATTATAATAAATTACACTTGTAATAGTTAAATAATCTGTATATTTTATATTATTATTATATTATTATTATTATATTATTATATATTATAAACATTTAACATTTTTCATAATTGTATATTGTTTCATTATATAATCCAAATATTTTACACTTGATATTATTATTCTAATAACTCCAAAATAAATAATTTAAATTCAATGTAAAAAATATATATATAAATTAGAATATTGAATTTAACATTTTAAAGGTTGTAACAGTGATTTTTTTAATTGAATTCAGTCGTTCAAATATTGAATTTGTTTTTATTGAATTAAATTAAATTATTCAGATATAAATCGTTTTTTATTTTAATAAAAAAAAAAGAATATTTTCTAAACGATTAACATCATTTTTCACACGTTCAGTTTGATATTTTAATTGAAATAAATAAAAATACATTTTCTAGATTCAATATTTCTTTTTTAATTCAATATAAATGCAGGTGTTAAGGTGAAAAAAAAACTTTATTGATCCCTCAGGAGTTAACAATAGAGTTAACAATGCAACGAGACTTTCAGCCAATCACGGTCCCATTATTATACCATTTTTATATTGAATTTAAAAGGCCATTAATAAAACAAATATTGAATTTAAAACGTTTAATTTGGATTTATTGATCAATTTATATGTGTAGAAAAATAAATTCACTCTGAATATTCAATTTATTCATTTATTTCTATTATTAAAAAATGAAAAACTACCTTTGAAAATACACATTATTGAATTAAATGATTATAAACTATATCAAAAGTATAATGACACACATGCTCTCTGGCTCCAGGATCATGGGCTTGTACGCGTCGGTGGTTCTGGTCATCGGGAAGTTCGTGCGCGAGTTCTTCAGCGGCATCTCTCGCACCATCATGTTCGAGGAGCTCCCCAACGTGGACCGGATCCTCAAGCTCTGCACCGACATCTTCCTGGTGCGCGAGACCGGCGAGCTGGACCTGGAGGAGGACATGTACGCCAAACTCATCTTCCTGTACCGATCGCCCGAGACCATGATCAAGTGGACCCGGGAGAAGACGCAGTGACCCCGGGACCCCGAAACCTCCCACTGTGAAGGACTTTTTATTTTTAAGTTTTAAGACTTTTTTTGGTTGCGAGCACAAATCTGCCGGTCGCGGCTCTGGTGGATTTGAAAGAGATGAAGCCACTTACTTGATTTTTTTAAGACGACGTCGACAAACAAGGGCTTCCCTCCGATGGACGGTCCCGTCGGGGGTCTGTGCAATACTCCTCCGGCCCAGAAGGGGGCGACCATCGGCTCCGAGATGAAGATTTTTTTTTTTATTTGAAACGTACATATCGTTCTCAGGAAGAGTGTTTTCACTGACGAGCCGACATGTGACGAGAGGGGGGGGGGGGGGGGTGACCCAAGTGACCCGGTCCGGAACCAGCAGGGCCGGCGTCCGAACTCTGGTTCTGTTCCCACTGAAGGGCTGAAGGTGGCGCTCTCTTGTCCATCTATGCATTATAGGACACGTAGCATGAAAGTCATTTTAACAGTTTTCTCGTGTACATAGAGGAGTTCGAGGATTGAAATGTGAAACTGCACTTGTATGTTAATGTGATAAAAGGTCCAGAAATAATGGAAATAAAAACTGAAGATGATGAACCCGGAGGTCCGGCTGCTCGCGTTCATTCCGGCTTCTTCCTGCAGGGGGCGCCAGAGCGGATCGATCCAGTCTCGTCGCGTGAACGTCGAGGTCAAAAGTTCAGCTTAAAAAATAACACTATTATTAAAGTATATCAGTCACATCAGAATAGTGAGGAAATTACAAATGTTTTTTTACTTTAATTATTTTTTATTTAAATGCTTTTTTTAATTAAATTATTTTTTTTTATTATTTAATTCATTAAATTGTAAATTGAAAGTTTGTTTGTTTTTGCTTTCATTGAAAACATGAATTTGGAAAATCAAATATTTTCCCCAAAATAAATGTCATATATTCTTTGTCAATTCTTTTAAAAACACATAAATTCAATATATTTTTTATTTTATTTTATTGAATTTAAAAGGCTACGAATTAAAAAGAAAATATTGAGTTTGGATGTATTTTTATTAAGGAATTATGTAAGAATATTAAACTTGTCTGTGTTAATTAACACTGCATTCATTTTGAAAATATAAGTTTATTTAATTATAACAAAAATAGAAATGATTTCAATTTGCAAATTGTTCAATTTATTTAAAGTTATTGACAAACATAATAATAAATTATTTAAAAAAATTAATTTGAATTTCATTACTTTTTAAGTTTAAACAGTCAAATATTATTTTCTTCTTCTTTTAAATATCAGCATTTTTTTCTGCCAAAATTATTTTTGAGATTTTTCTTATTCCATCAGTAATATTAATATAGTTTTTTTTATTTCTTGTGCTAAATATTTGTTTATCATCTTATGCAAGTACAAGTTTCTTCTGTCAGTATTATTTATGGGGCAAAATGTTTGTTTCTTCTTCCATCAGAATCATTTACATTCGTACATACGTATTTACATACATACTAACATTTTATTTTTATTGATCATCTGATAGAAACAATCTTTAGTTTCTTATTTATTATATTAAATGAGGGAAATATATTCAAAAATCAACATTTTTTTAAAAACAATATTTCGTTAATATCAAAATTAAAGCCTGTCATCTTCAACCGGGTCAGGGTCGCGGGGGCAGCAGCTTCAGCAGGAAAAGCCCAGACTTTTCTCTTCCCGAGGGTCCCGAGGTGTTCCCGAGCCAGAGTCATAGTCTCTTAAAGATGTCCTTGATTATGGTTTCAAGGATAAAATATTTCTTATATAAAATAATGATTTATTTCTTAATGTTTTTATGTTCCACGTACAAGTTCTCGCTATTACGAAGACACTGTTTATTTTATTTGACACCACTGGTGCAGGAGCAACAGAAGAGAAAACACCTTCAGAAAGACGGGACACATGACTGAACATTTATTGATATGATTGACAGGTTACGACAGCACAAATAAAAACATGTAAACGAGTCCCTTTATCAGCGTCAGAGTGACTTGGAATGAAAGCTGTGGTTGATTGAAGGAAGATCATGTGACACGAGCATAAATATCCACAACATGCTTCCACCGTCAATACTGAATAATTTATCTCTGTACAAATCAACACTAGAGTCGGGGTCTCGGTTGACCTCGTCACTAACGGGGACACTAGAGTTTACGTCAAACATGGAGCTTTCGCCGACTTGTTTTCGCTCTTTTTTTTTTGGGGTTGGAACTCACGGAGGGAAGAGCGGTCGACGCCGGACGTGGAAGATTTAACACAAGCCGCCCTCGTAGTCGTCCTCCTCCTCCGCGGGGGCGGAGCCGGCGCCCCCTGCTGGAGCCGCAGCCTTCTTCTTCTTGGTGCCTCCTCCGGGTACTCTCAGGGAGATGGCCAGTTTGGCGTACTGGGAGGAGAGCGCAGGTCAGGGAAGGTAGACACTTCTATAGATACTACTTTATTAGTATGTTTTGTTTACTACTCATACCATACTAGTACTTATAGTTAGTGATGTGTTGATGAAGCTTCATGAAGCAGTGTCATTATCTTCCACTAGATGGCGTCTCTGCACTATTTTCATTTGTTTTGAACAACTGTTCTAAAAAAACATCATTTTTAAACTGATGGCGCCACCTACTGACCTCTGAACAACATGACACTGTTTCATGATGCTTCATCAACACATCACTACTTATCGTGTATTTTTTAATGTTTTCAAAATTGTTGTAAAATCCACTTTATGTTGTGTATTATCAGTGAGGTGTGTAGAATTGTTAGATAGAGTATGTTTCACGATACAGCGGCAACAATGTATACATCTTATTTTGTGATACTGCAGTAAGTATTGTCGAGTACTTGACTCTGGTGTTGTGATTGTGTAGTAACAAGAATATATGTGTAGTATTGTCCAGTACTTGACTCAGGTATTGCAGAATTTACAGACCACATGACTCTTGACGAAGTCGCAACTGCTTTCATTTGTTTTCAAACTTCAGCTTAAAAAACTGCTGGAATCGACTGTATCCTCTCGTCCTCAGTTGTAACTCCTTTAATTTGTTTTCAAACCAAAATATGTCCAAACATCAGCTTTAAAA
The DNA here is from genome assembly GCF_982586985.1 of Callionymus lyra. Classification (NCBI taxonomy): domain Eukaryota; kingdom Metazoa; phylum Chordata; class Actinopteri; order Syngnathiformes; family Callionymidae; genus Callionymus; species Callionymus lyra. The sequence goes on from NC_141833.1 coordinate 18,794,261, forward strand.
GCTGCTGGAGTCACTGTATCCTCTCGTCCTCAGTCGTAACCGCTTTCATTTGTTTTCAAACCAAAATATGTCCAAATATCAGCTTTAAAAGCTGCTGAAGTCAATGTATCCTCTCGTCCTCAGTCATTGCTGGGATCTCATGTTTACTCCAACACAAAAATAAACAAACACTGTAAATATCTGCATGTTAATTGAAGATTAAAAAAAAGTATATATTTAATTCACAATTTATTCAAATATAAGCTGTTAAAATGATAACCTTAGATAAAAATTGAATATGATTTGGGTAATAAGTATCAAATGTATTAATAAATTCATTTAATACTTATTACTCCTTCATTATCAGCATTATTTTCCGTCCATCTTTTTTCATTCTCAACCAGACTTCTGTCAGTAGTTTTTTGGGGCTAAATTTCGTCCACTGTAACCACTTTATTGTTTACGTATAAATATATGTCGACAAACTCAACCACGATGAAGACTCACGTCGTTGTCCATGTACTTGAGCAGAGGGGAGTTGCAGACCCTGTAGACCTGGTCCTCGTCCTGCTCGTCGTAGCCCTGCAGTAGCGTCTCCATGGCGACGCAGTCCTCGCTCCCGCTGTACCCGGGTAGACTGGACAAGATAATAATGTTTTGTTCGTCACGGATGTCGACTTTATTACAGTCACTCAAAATTTGGAATTGTTTTTTAATTCTGTTTGGATTTATTTATTTAAAGGTTGAATTTGTTTTTTATTTAAATGATTTAGTTAAAAAAGAAATTAAATTGCCACCAAACAGCTACGAAATAGAAAATATTGAATTTAGAAAATATATTTTTAAAATTATTATTAAGAACATTATCAAACGTTCATTCATTTTGAAAATGTTTTAATTAAATTATTTAACAATAAAAAAAACATACGATTGAATCCAATGACTCTGTAAAAACAAATCCAACCTTTTAATATAGAAATTATTAAATTAAATATATTTTTAAAATTATTACTAAGAACTTTATCAAACGTTCATTCATTTTGAAAGTGTTCAAATGTTTTAATTAAATTATTTAACAATAACAAAAAACATACGATTGAATCCAAAGACTCGGTAAAAACAAATCCAACCTTTTAATATAGAAATTATTCAATGTAATATATTTTTAAAATAATTTAAAGCTTTAAAAAAAATGTTTAAATGTTCAAAATACAACTTCCAGAGGAAATGTTTTCTGTGAGGCTGCGGGGAATCTGGGGACCCCTGGCGGCCGTTTCGAGCATTACAAACGAAAGCGAGTGACTCAACAAATCGTGGAAATAAAAACGCACCTGTAACTCTCTCGCACACATTTATCCGCAGCAACAAAGTCCGCTCTGTGCAGGTGGATCAGAACCTGAGCCGTGGTTTTCTGCAAAAAAAGATTCAGCTGAAGTTGAAGCTTCTTAAAAAATGGTTTAAAGCGAGATTAGAGGAGGAACCTTGAAGCACATGGGGAAGTTCTCGATCTCCTTGTACATGTTCTTCTCCTTCTGCAGAGCCACGGCGGCTTCATCCAACCTGGGGAGGAGTTTTTTCAGGAGGTGATGAAGGTCCAAACATGGAGCAAATGGAGTCGGTACCTTCTCAATCGGACCAGCAGACGGGAGGCTTTTCCCAGAAGCTCCACGGCCTGACGCAGACGGTCCTCGTTCTGGACCATGATTTAGAAAAGAAGGTGAAGAGAAATAGACTTTTAGTGGTGAATATGATGGAAAACTTCTATTTATAGTCAAATAAAATGTAACACTAAAATAAACTTTAGTCCTAATTTCATTGGATATAATTTCTTTTTTTTCCCATTGTATTGACATATATATTTATATACAAGATATATTTATTTCAAATATTTAACAATTTGAAATACGACAAAAAAGGTGTGTTATTAATTGTGTAATATTTATTTTAATAAACGTTTAATTCTAAAAGTATGATATAAATGCACAACTATATAATCAATATCCATAAAAAGGACAAATAAAAAGTAAAGGAGGAGAAACAAAAAGTTTTTAACCCTTATGTTAGCTGAGGGTCAAGATGACCCAACCACAAATGTGTTTGTGGTATCCTTTGTGTTGTCTCTGGGTCAAGTTGAACTTGTTCATGTTTTCAAGCCTTCGCGGTCACATTGACCCAGACACCACACAAGGGTTAAAAAAAGATATTTAACAAATTAAATATAGAGTTAAACTAATTATAAAACACTTCTAAATGGTCATGTTTTTTGGAGAAAGCGGGTCACATGATCAGTCACACGATGAGTCATAGGAGTCCGGCTAAAAATAAAACAGGAGAGCGCAGACCTCCTCCAAGCAGCTCACTTTCAAAGAGTAATTTTTATATGTCCTACATTTATTTTATCAACCTCGATTCATTTGTTCACATCTTCACTAATAATTCGACAGCAGGAGGAAGAACCCGCTCGCACAACATACAGCAAACAAGAAAGTGTGTCTCGCTCACAAAATACCACTAGAAAGTGATGGATCCAGATGGTAATCCAGACCACGAAACTTTCTCTAATAATGTTATGACGAGTCGAGTCTTTACCTCGAAGACTCCAGCAGCCTTTTGGTATAAATCCACAGCTTTCTCCAGGTTCAGAGGCTCGATCAGTCTGGAGGAGAAAACACAACATTAAATATGAAGATTATTTGTGTTTGTTTTGAAATAATAAAACAGTCAGGATTAATAGGCGCTATATAAATAGAGATTATTATTATTATTATTATTATTAATATGGAATAACAACAGAAGAAATAAGCAGCAGCTAATTCATTAAATCTGCTCGTCGAAATCTTCATTTTATTAATTTAATCGCATTGAAATATTATTATTTAACCTTATTTCATTTTTAAATTCAATCAGGGCAAATTAAAATCAATTATTTTGTAATACTTTTTAAATGTCATTAGTAATAAACTCAAGAAAAACTCGACAATAACACAAAGTTGAAAACAATCAATAACATATAGAGTTAAACACTATTTTACCCGAATGTTTATTATAATAAAAAAAATTAAAAATGTATTTTGAAAAAAAATGGACATGAAAAACAATTGATCTCTATTCTTTAAATAAATGTCATTCAATATTTTGAAACGTAAAACTAAATGTTATTCATCAATAGTTTTAATTGTTACGAATTTTGATGATTTGATCTTAAGCGATTCTATGCGATTTCTAGTGGAGCGACGCCAGTGGACTAAAGTGGTACTGTTTAGCCCGACTGGAGACCACATTTCCCATGAGCACTCACTAAACGTCTAGTTTTAAGTTGACATGTCATCACAAGTTTAATGAAAATATTTTAGTACAAAAACTACCCAGAGATGCTTTAAGACATTTAAAAAAAACATTTAATCAACAACCAATTAATCCTGTGTTGTTCTCAGTATTATCTTGATCTTTAAAGTATGTACTTTTTTGAGTATTGTTTTGATTGTTTAAGCGCTTTGTGACCCTGGTCTCGAAAAGCGCTATATAAATAAATATTACTTACTTACTTACTTACTTACTTAATGCCTTATTTTTCATGAATTTTAAGCATTTTTAAGGATCTGTAAATATATGATTTGATTTTATTTATACATTTTTATTTTATTCATATTTATTTCGTTCATTCATTGGATTCGATATTGTCAAAAGCACTCAAAGAAAATCTGCTGTTGTGTTCATAAAATTGACAATAAATGTGTATAATCCTGATTATTTAAAAAAAAAAGGAAAAGTGCTTTTTCCCTCCATCCCTCCTTACTTCCCGGCCCGGTCCAGAGCCATAGCAGCCGTGTCGGGGGTCCCGTTCTCCATGTACATCATGCAGGCTTTCTCGATGAGCTGGATCGCCTCCGGCATCTTCTTTTGCTCCTGAACACAAAAATAAATATTTTAAAAAATCCACCACAGGAAGTGACGGAAGAGAAGAAGATCCACTCTCACCTTCATCATCATCCCTGCTTGCTCGATGGCCCTGCGGGGGAAATAAAAGGAGGCGTTAAACGACACATTTAAGGGACGATAAAGATGGTTTTGACGGACTCACTTGGCGGCGTGGAAGAGTCTGGAGGAAGAGTTGAGGAGATAAACAGAGACAATATTGAAGCAAGAACTGTTAGAAATGAAGGATACGTTTTATTTTCTGTGTGATATTCAGCTTCCTTCAGGTAAGCATCCTTGGCTTGATCGTATTGTTTGGCGTTCTTGAAGCAGACAGCTGTAAAATAATAGAATAAAAACAGGTAAATAAATGTGATCAATCTTCATCATCTTCATCTTCATCACTTATGCTTCACCTGCTTTGGCGTATTCTGAAGCTGCGCTGTCGAAATCTGGCTTCCACTTGGTGAAGCTGGTTTTTAAGCTGTAAATAATCGCGACAACGATGTTTAAAAGACATTAGAAATCGATCACGTATATTTGTAACATAAATAACGTGTATTCACGAGCTGTCAGATCTGTCGCACTGGCTAAACATCAACAGTGGCCTTTTTTTTCTATTAGCATCGATGCTAACGTGAAGCTACGAGACTTGACTGCTCTCGCACTCGTGTTTCCGCGACGAAGACTCACCATTTCTCGGCTTTGGCCATGTGTTCGTGAGCCTCGTTTATCTTCTGAGCAGCCATCCTGACAGGAAGATCTGGCTGCGGGCACGAAGACGGGTCGCTGGAGGATCCACTGCTGCTCTCGACACTGTTTGGATTACACGGAGCCCCGCCCACGATGACGTCGACACTGGCGCAGACTACGGAAGCCGAGGGAGGAACGTTGTTGACGTAAAAACTCGAACGGTGTTTACTAAGATAATTATTTTTGTATTACAAGATATTTATCGCCATTAGTGTTGTATTTGTCATAGTAAAAAATGGAATCTGGTAGGACCTGAAATCTTACTTGTACAGATACAGATTGGAATTCCAATCTCTACTAGTTGGATCTGGATCCTGAACTAGGATCTTAATATTGATATGTAAATCAGAGAAAAAACGTGTTTACCAAGATAATTATTTTTGTATTATAAGATATTAATCACTATTAATGTTGTATATGTCACAGTACAGATTGGAATCTGGTAGGATCTGAAATCCTACTTGTCCTGAACTAGGATCTTAATATTGATATGTAAATCAGAGATAAAACGTAATCTAGAGACTCTGTATAAAAGAGTTTATACCCCCTCCCAAGCCAGTTCCAAAGTTGATGTCATTTGATTGTCCTGGTAGAATTCCATAGGACAGATTGGAATTCCAATATTCAGATCCCAATACAGTAGTAGGATTCCAATCTCTACTAGTAGAGATCGAAATTCACTAGTAGAATCTGGAATCCTCCTAGGACAGATTGGAATTCCAATCTCTACTAGTAGGATTCCAGAACTGTACTGGATTCCAATCTGTACTTTGACATATACATTGACAGTATTTTTAAATAACACTCATTTTATCAGAGATGCAAGTCCTTGCAAGTTATTTTCATCTCCTTATATATGATAATGAATTTCTATGTTATTCTATTCCTTCTTTTTTCAGCATCTCTAACATTCTCAGTCAAAATTTTCTCGCCTCTCTGCATTAAAACTCCTTCATCCTCCATTAATTTGTCTTTTAAACTTGAAAATTGCTTCTAATGAACCCATTTTTGGACTTCGACAACCTTAGTATCTTAGTACAGATATATTTATCACATGGGATCCAGAGCCTTCAGCTGCTCTGCCTTCACCTCTACTTTAGGCTTCTTCACTGAGATTCATATTTGGAAGTTTTCCCTTTTAAAATATATTATATATATATATTCACTTATTGTATATTCAGTATATCTTGATAACAAATGTATTACTGTTGCTGTTGGTTTATATTATGACGTGTACAAGGTCCTTGAGAGCTGTGAATTGTGCTTTTATTATTATTATAGTTATTATTGTAATTATTTATTATAATTATTACTTCATGGCCTCCCCTTTATCTTTGTTCTTTACTAAGTGAAATCCAGGGCCAAATCCACTTCACAACAACACGATTATGTGGCCAACAATGGCTTTTAATACATGAAGTTGATGCATAATTATATTTAAAGCTGATTTAAACTGCACCACAGATATTGTTATTGCGTTATTATTTGAGCCTTCATTGGGCTGTTTTCTTGTTAGTGAAGGTTTGAAATTGGAATTTTCAGAAAAAGGGGACATTTCCTGTCAAAGGAGAGCATGTTGTAGACGATAAATAAATATACATTATTTGGGGCCTGTAACTTTGACTTTGTCCCCATATATCCTTCTTTTTCCTTCCTCTTTTTTTGTATGGGATGAAGGCGAATTCTAGCATAAATACATACCATGTTAACTATTCACTTAAATTGATGAAATTGTATCTGTTGAATCGTGTTTGCATTACATGTGTAGTTATGATAAATTATTGATGTTCAAGAAATCATTATTCTATCAGCATCATTAACATTTTTTAATTCGTTTTTACATATTTTATAAACTACTTGTTCTGTTTTACATACCATTTTAATGTTGTGTCTCTTATTTGACTGTATTTGTTCATCTCATTTATATTTATTTCATTTTTTTTATACGCCACAAAACAATTCCTGTCTCATGTTTACAATACTGGCAATAAACTTGATTCTGATCTAACATTTAATGGTACCTATTTCCGTGTTGAATGTATGCTTAAGATAGTATTTTTAGGTTGAATAGAGTAATAGTTAACCCACAATAAAATTGTTTCAGTGCACAACGAGATATTAAACAATTTCCACAAACAATACGTTTTAACTTAATTATATATTTTGTATTTAATTGTATTTAAAATATATATATATTTTTGTTTTTAATCTATTGTCGGTAAATTAATTTTTATAAAAGATGATTTAAAAAATAAAGTTTTATTTCAGTCTCATAAGTTCGCTGTTTCCCACGGAAGCCGCAGAAGTGTCGCGCCAGATGACGTCACAGGAGCTCTGCTGCTCTCCGATGGCTGAACAACAACAAACTGCTGAAGACAAACTTTCCTGAAACTTCCTCCGAGACGAAGACACTCGATCCCGGCTTCACATCCCAACACTTCACGCTAGTTTGTGTCAGTATTCCCCGATGTTTCTCGACTGATGGATCCCAGATATGACATCCCACGGAGGGCCGGCGGCAGCGGGAGCTCCGCGAACTCGTCCCCCGCCACGGGAGCTCAGTCCCGCCGCAGGAAGATGCCGCCCAGACCCGCAGACTTTAAGCTCCAGATCATCATCATCGGCTCTCGAGGCGTCGGTAAGACCAGCCTGATGGAGAGATACACCGACGACACCTTCTGCGAGGCGTGCAAGTCGACTGTAGGTGAGGAGGTTCTTCACGACAAACTTCTGACAGCAGCTAGCTTTAGCTCGAGGCTAATAGCATCTTTTTTTAGCTGTTTTTTTTGTTATAACTGTCTAAATTAACAACTTAAACCAAAGCTATACTAAAAAATATTAACTACTTCAATACTTTAACAGAAACTCTTCAAAATGTTGGCTCATATCTAGAAGGGAATTCAATATTTTATTGAATAATCCTAAAGCTAATTCATTGTAGCTCATTTAATACCTAAAATTCCCTTTAAAAATGTTTTTACTTTTATGAAAACATTATCACCTAAAGAGGGTTTTAAAGAAGCTTCCATTAATATAAATATCATTTTCCTGTGATCGATACTAAGAAAGTTATAGACTTTTTAAACCTGTGAAAATACACTCATTTCCGGTCAACCTCCTCCATAAAAGGTCAACGGGGGTCAATATCTTAGCTGTGACCTTTTTGTTGAACCCGACTTTCAAAATGTCGTAACTTCTTTAATATTTGCTCAATTTTAAAACGGTTGGTATCCTTGGAAGGCTTGCTAAACAAAGAAACAGACGGTAAAAGTTATTTAATTTAATTACATAGTTTAATGATGTAATACTGATGTTTAATTAAACTTTAAAGTAGGAAAAAATTGTCTCTACAAGTATGGATAGAAAAAGAAAATGAATAGCCCAGATTGAACAAACGCACCATAAGTTGTTTAAATATTTATACCATATATTTAAACCACTTGAGTGTATGTGTATGTATATATATATATATATATATATTACACACATATTTACATGTATACAGAAAACAAACGCGTATGTTTTCTTCAGAAAAAGGACATTTTTCTTCTGGTATATATATATATATATATATATATATATATATATATATATATAAACTCAAGTATATGTTGTTTAAATATAAAATAAAGGAACCGTAAAGCACTCTTACGGTGTGTTTAATTGATAAACTTCATGAAATTAGTGTAGTGATAGCGAATCTCAATAAACATGGCTTTTCGAACTAGACCATGAAAAAAACGACGTGCGAATTGATCAATTTAAAAGATATTTGTCAGTCTCACAGATAAATATATAATTTATAATATAACGGGGGTTCTATAGAATATTCTACTCATCTGAGATGCTTTCGAGGGTGTTTTTGTCAAGTGGAAAATTGGGAAATGTTGTCGGAGATTTGCGGCGCGTGTACTTGATCAACCGTAAGTTTCAATACTCCACATAAACTATGACGTGTGTTCTACGTCATCAGTGTTAATGAACATTAGTAAGTAAGTAAGTAATATTTATTTATATAGCGCTTTTCCAGACCAGGGTCACAAAGCACTTTAACAATCAAAACAATACTCAATAAAGTATATACTTTAAAGGTCAAGATAAGACTGAGAACAACACAGGAGTTCCAGAAAATCAAGGAAAAGCCTGAACAAATAGAAACGTCTTAAGATGTTTCTTAAAGGAGTCAGTAGATCCATTAAGTATTATTAGTCATTAGTGACGTAAACCAGGCGAACGCAGTTGAACAGTGAATACTGTGGTCCAGGAGCTATTCAGCTCAAACGTCAAACTCGCTGATTAAACACTGTCGATATCCAGGAAAAGAAAAATACACACATACATACTACAAGAAGGATCTGTCTCGCCTGCAGTTCATACAAAACTCTGCAGCGAGAATGATGAGCCGCTCTAGTAGAAGAACTCACATTTCTCCGATCCTTAAATGTCTTTATTATTTTGATTGTTTAAGCGCTTTCTGACCCTGGTCTAGAAAAGCGCTCTACAAATATAAATTACTTACTTACTTACTTACTATTTACTTAAATATAATTTACGTTGTTTTACTTTGACCTTTTATATCATATTATTTAGTAACTTTTGTGTCATTAAAAAAATCTTCACCTGCACGTTTGACGTGTTCTTATTTCGTAACAAAACGGCACGTGCTGTTCCTGAAGCAACGTCTAGTAAACATCTTTGACCGTGACAACCGTCGGCTGTAGTTTCAAACCCAAAATAGCAACAGACGGCAGCTGCCGTTGCAAAACCTCCACCAGGGAGTAGTCGTTTGTGTGACTAACTGAAGTAACGTTTATGTGTCATGAATCATTTCAAAATAACAGTTTCATCTTCGGTTCCAGCTCCATACGTGTTAATATACTGGTTAATAGAGATTTGACAGGATGTGTTTGTGACTTTGCTTCCTCTCGCAGGCGTGGACTTCAAAATAAAAACGGTGGAGCTGAGAGGGAAGAAGATCCGGCTTCAGATATGGTGAGAAAGATCCACTGGATTCTCCCTCCTGGTGTCATTTCCTGTCTGTCTTGGTGTCATTTCCTGTCCGTCCCGACGGAGCACGAGACGCTATCGCACTGTAAACATGGATGAAGTTATTCTCCGTCTGCCTTTAATTATCAGAAGAGTCTCGTGGCTCAGTTACAGACAAATATGAATCAGATTATTGGATTTAGAAAGTCTGTAAGTAAGTCTTACAGACGCTAAGATTCAAGTTTATTTCAGTTCTTCGTTATTTAATCAGCAGATCAAGAACACGTTATAATTTGCAGCTGTTTCTTGGAAAAGTGTGTTTTTATTTTAACAAACACAAAACTAGACAAACTTAAATAAGAAATCTAAGGATTTATATCGGTTATATTAGAATAAAAGTTGAATTAAACATTTTCAAGCATTTTATTTTTAAGTAATTGAATTCAATAATTAATTTATTATTGTAATTTAAAATTTAAGTTTGGTTTAAAAGTGCCACCATTTTTATTGACTTCAAAAGGCTACACTTTTTTTTTTTTATTGTGCTTATAACATTTTTTGGAGGGGATTTAGACTCTGTGTAAAGAAAACAACAACTAAATAATGGATTTTAAATACATTTCATTTTTATTTTTAATTCTATTATGAAAACTACAAATATTATCTCAACTTTATCGTATATTCACAACCGGTGTTTAAATTATTGTCTCTTTTTTCCATTCATTTATTTATTATTATTATTTAATTGAATTCTTTTTTTGAACTCATGGAGTTTGATATTCTAATTCCAATAATTCAAAAATAAATTTCCATATATTTATTCAAAATTAGATCACCATTATTTATAAGTATATATAAGTATAATAGGAATTAGCAAACTATGTGTCAAAGAAAAATAATTCACTTGGAAAATATTTGTATTTTTAAATAATTTTAAAAAACAATTCAATATTCAAATGATTTAATAAAACTATTTAATAAAAATTATGCAATGCTTTAAAAAAAAACACTTCAACAGATGGACATAAAAGCAAAATATGTTTTTGCCTTCAAGAAAATAATTCTTATTATTTCTATTTTTCTATTCTGTATTAATTAAAAAATGCCTATGTTTATTAATTAATGCAGATTATGTGACACAAAAAAAACGCTTCCAGAGACAAACGGGTTCTAGAAAATCCAAAAAATAAATAAAAACCTAATTAAATTAAATCAATTTGTGTTTATTCCTGAACAAAAAAGATGTTTATCTCTTTGTGTCTCTTCTCGTCACATGTTCTAATCCTTCATCTTGGTGTGTGTTTGTCGACGTCACATGTGACTCTCGCTGCATCTTCACTAACAACGTCACGGCTGAGCTTCTCTCACAGTCTGGTGTGTCTTTCACGTCACCTCCTCCATCACTGCTGCTCTAACCTTGTGTGTCCAGCGTCACGAGGGAAACTGTGTCTGGCTGACGGTGACGCTGCACTGTGAGTTCGTCATTCTGCTGCTGCTCACCTCACACTTGATGTTTGTGTTGTTGTTGTGTTACTGTGTTACGGCTGCTCGTCACACTCTTTCACTCACTTGTTGGTTTATTCCAACATCTTTCTAATATGTCTCTTAGTTATTTTTATTACACCTATATTGACTCATTATTAGTGGTGTAAGAAAGTTTACATTTAATTAAATATCTCGATTTATTATCTTTAAAAATATACAGTATATATTTTTAATGAAACTCTATCGATATTAAACAGCAGTGTATCAATGTATTATTTTTCCGATCAAACAAATGTAGATTTTTTTTTTATTATTGTTATTCAATGGTTCATCTTTCAATAAACTGTGTGTAAAATACAATAATTTAATTTTAAAGAATTTACAATTAATATTAATTAATTAATTTTAATGTTGCAATTAGACTTCAGGCCACTAGATGGCAGCAGTCATGACGTCCTCCGCAGCTTAAGAAGCAATGAAATCTTGGGAGATCACCATGATGACTGAGGACAAGAGGATGCAGTCGTTTAAAAGCTGATGTTTAGATATATTTTGGTTTGAAAACAAATGAAAGCACTTACGACTTTGTCAAGAGTCATGTGGTCTGTAAATACTGCAACACCAGAGTCAAGTACTCGACAATACTACACGTATATCCTTGTTACTACAGTATCGCAATATATCAGAATATATGGTTTGTCTGTCCCTGTATCATGAAACACATCTTTAATTACAAGAATAAAAAATATTCACCAAAAGTAATACAAAAAATATTCTTGTTACTACAGTATCACAATATATCGTACGGTTGCCCCTGTATCGTGATACGTATCACCAGTTTCTTGACAATACACTCACCAACTTGCATGTTTTTATCTAACAGAAAACAAAATTATGAAATCTTTTTTTTTAATGTATTAGCTCAGGTGGTACAGAATCATAGAAAACAAAAAGATTGTAGGGTTGTTGTTTTTTTAAATAAAAATAAAAGTGTGAAAGGAACCAGTTTTCTTTCGGGGGCACCATATCTTTTATACCGGGGGTCTACGCTCCATTTATTGTTCATTAATTTATCAGATTTTTCACAAGATCATCACATTGAATTTTACATTTTATGAAGCTTTGATTATTTCGTTAAGACTTAATAAAAATATTTCTGTGTTAAAATACACATTACTTTTTTTTTAAATGGCCTAAAGTCAGTCGAGAGGATACAGTGACTCCAGCACCTTTTAAAGCTGATGTTTGGACATATTTTGGTTTGAAAACAAATGAAAGCAGTTACGACTGAGGACGAGAGGATACAGTGACTCCAGCAGCTTTTAAAGCTGATGTTTGTACATATTTTGGTTTGAAAACAAATGAAAACAGTTACGACTTCGTCAAGAGTCATGTGGTCTGTAAATACTGCAACACCAGACTCAAGTACTGGACAATACTACACATATATCCTTGTTACTACAATATCACAATAAATATCAGAAGATATTGTTTGATTGTCCCTGCATCATGAAACACATCTTTAATTACAAGAATAAAAAATATTCATCAAAATTCACCAAATTCAAACCAGTACTTTTCCACCTGAATACAGCGGCCCTGACACAGTGTCACGTATGTTGGTCGTAGCTTTTTTATCCTTCTCTTGTTATTTTCCGATGCTCTGAGCGTCTGATCCTCCCTGCAGGGACACAGCCGGGCAGGAAAGGTTCAACAGCATCACGTCGGCGTATTATCGCGGCGCCAAGGGAATCGTGCTCGTGTACGACATCACCAAGCAGGAGACGTTCGAAGACTTGCCCAAGTGGATGAAGATGATCGACAAGGTAGAGATGACACGAGTAGAGTGACGAGGGTGTATTTACCATCTGGATCCATGAACATGTTGAGGGATTTTCCCCCCCAGTGTTGTCCAGAGAACCTTCTTATTGTGTGTGTTGTGCAGGCGAGCTGCCACCTGTTATTGAAAGATACAATTGTCATCAGAAAATTTGATGATTGAATTTAACGTTTTTAATGCCGAAAGATCAATTTCTTTTATTTACATTCTTTATTATAATCATTGAATTTTTTTTATTTTTTATTAAATTAAATAATTTCTATGTTTAATTTGTTGTTGTTTTTTTCAAATAATTTAATTTTTTTAAATTTAAAAACTTATTTTTTGAATATTATATTTTATTATAGTATTATATTTATTTTATATATTTTTTTATTTTTGAATACATTCTTTTTACACATTGTTCGATCAAGTTTTTATTTATTATTTCTTTATTCCAATAACTTATTTGTTTCTAAATAAATTGTATTAATTCGTAGCCTTTAAATCCAATATTTCATTAGCATTGTTTATGACAAAAACATTTCTATATTGGCTAAGAATTAAGAAAATGTTTATTTTTAATTATTGGAAATAGAATCTCAAAATGTGTAAGAAAAACAAAAAAACGAATTAATTTTGAAATTATTCAGATTTTTAAAATTCATTATAAAATAAAATATATATTTTTAATATTTAATAAAATTATCCACAAAATAATTAAATGCTTAAAACAAAATTCAATGAAAAATAATTAAAGTTTCACATTTTTCAATTAATTATTCTGATGACATACTTGAGCTTATTGATCTCATCGATCTTTCAAATCCTAAAAAAGTTCCACAGATAAAACGACCAAATGTATTTAGTTTGAATAAGATCCTCTGCTCTCAGTACGCGTCGGAGGAGGCCGAGCTGCTCCTGGTCGGCAACAAGCTGGACTGTGAGAGCGACCGTATCATCTCCAGACAGCAGGGGGAGCGAGTGAGTCGAGAGCAGGAGTCGAAACCAAGTCTGGTTTTCTTTCGTTTCTCATTCGTCTTCTTCGCATGTTCCTCCAGTTCGCCTCTCGGATCAGCGGCATGCGTTTCTGTGAAGCGAGCGCCAAGGACAACTTTAACGTGGACGAGATTTTCCTCAAACTGGTCGATGACGTCATCGCCAAGGTCGGTCTCTTCCTATGGAATTATATCAGTGTCATGGGAATATTGCATTTTTTTTAAAAAAATATATATATATATTATATTCAATCATTTCTATGTAAAATGGTTGAATTTAACATTTAATATGTTTAAACTTTTATTTTTTCTTTTATTTATTTTTGAAAATTATATTCAATCATTTCTATATTGAAAGGTTGAATTTGTTCTTTTTAAATAATTGAATCAAAACATTTAAATATTTTTAAAATATCATTAAATTGTGTGAGAAATAAAATAATATTAAATATCATATTAATATGCATAATAATTGTATATATTTTATTTGCCATTATAATTTATGTTTCAATAAAACAATTGTATTAATTCAATCATTTATATATTAAAGGTTGTTTTTCTTTTTTTTAACAATTGAATAAAATGTCAATATTTAAAAAAATAATTAATTTTTCAGTAAATTACTGCATTATATATTTAATTTATAAAAGATAAAAAGATTTATAAAAAATAATATATTTAAAATGATGTTAAAGTTTTGTTTTGCTTTCTACTTATTTTCAATTTTTAACATTTTGGTTATGGTGTATATATTTTTTAATATCTATTTTGACGTGTATATATCTTCTTTCTTTCTTTTTTAATTTACGATTTAAAATGTATGTTTCAATTACACTTCGAGCTGCTAGATGGCAGCAGTCATTAAAAAAATAAATAATTAAATTAAAAATAATAATCATTTGATTCAATAATATCTATATTGAAAGGGTATCATTTGTTCTATTTAAATAATTGAATAAAAGATAACATTTTCCAAAAAATATTTTCGAAATGAAATAATGTTTTTTTAGACATAGAGTTCATATTCTAATCCCAATAATTAAAAAATAATTTCCTATGGTAAATATCTCTCAATTTGTCTCCTTTTAAATTCAATATAATTGTCCAGATGCCGATGGAAGTTCCCAACAATGAACTCGCGGGAAGCGTCCTCTCTTTACAACCGGAGCCGGAAGTCCCTCCAGAGTTGCCCCCTCCTCGCCTGCGCTGCTGCTGAAAGACCCTCGGATCCCCGCGTGCAGCGCACCGACCTGACCAGCAGGTGGCGGCAGACGACAGCGGTTCGACCACGCTGCTGTTCATCTCCCTTTACTTCACTTTAAAACTGACCCACACTAACACCTCCCCCTCCACCCCCCCACCCTGGCTACCTCACCCCTCGGCGACAGGTGCCTTCGAGGTAGAGCGCCCCCTGGAGCGTCTGTTAAAACCCTGCCCTGGAAGTGATGCATCCTGGGATCATGATCCAGGTGTTTTATGATTAGGTCAAAGCACAGAGACACTGAGAAAAAAAAAAAGCACAAGATTAACTTTCAAAAGAAAATAGTGTACAGGTTGTGGGTTCGAGTCTCGTGACCGCACCGGTCTTCATCAGTCCCCTTTAGCGACGCACTTGTTTTGCACTATCACTCCGCCGTAACATTACGACCACCTCCTTCTCTATGGTGGGTGGTCGTGATGTCATCGAGTCACACCGTAACCAGGAAGTGGTTTGAATAAGTGCCGGTAGATGAAGCTTCTGTGGGATCGGAAAAGTATTGGAATATCGTCTTTGAGTATTCACGGGAAAATATTTCTTATTTGTAAAAAAAAAAAGAAAAGAAAAAACTCAGGATATTAGAATCTTCTCAAATTGCTGTTTTCCTTTTCTTAATTGACTGTCTGTTGCTGTTTTAAAGAAGGGTGGAGTTTAAGTTTTTAAATAACAATGCATGTCGTCTGACTCTTGAAAACTTTTGTTTGGTTCCCCTGGACTTTTAACATCTCCCGCACTAACTAACTCTTGTTTTTACCACTCAAACTTCTTCAGTGTTACCTTTTTATTGCAGTTGTTTTTGTTCCTTTTTAAGATGGAAGACTGTACTCGGCGTCGAAACTTGTCGCAGGTCCCAGAGTCCCGGCATGTTTTTAATTGGAGTCGTGGTATTTATAACTTGTGGCATTCTTGAACTAAATGCAATTAAAGATATCTATATTTATTACAGGACAATGAGGCGTCGCTCCGTTTTGTGTCCTTGCTTCCTTAACTACTACCTTGTTAGCTTAGCTACTAGCTCAGCTACTACCTTGTTAGCTTAGCTACCAGCTTGCTATCTTAGCTCCTAGCTTGACAACTTAGCTTGTAGTTTGTTAGCTCAGCTACTACCTTGTTAGCTTAGCTACTAGCTTGCTGGCTTGCTAGCTCAGCTACTGCCTTGTTAGCTTAGCTACCAGCTTGCTATCTTAGCTAATAACTTGCTAGCTCAGCTACTACCTTGTTAGCTCAGCTACCAGCTTGCTATCTTAGCTACTTGCTTGCCAACTTAGCTTGTAGCTTGCTAGCTCAGCTACTACCTTGTTAGCTTAGCTACTAGCTTGCTAGCTTAGCTATTACCTTGTTAGCTTAGCTGCAAGCTTGCTATCTTAGCTACTAGCTTGCTAGCTTAGTTTATAGCTTGCTAGTTCAGCTGCTACCTTGCTGCTACCTAGCAGCTTAGCCGCTAGCTTAGCTACTGGATAAGTAGATTTTTTTCCTCCTAGTAAGCTTGTTGGCTAACTAGTAACTAATGTAAGCTAAGCTAGGAGGTATAGCAGTTTAAAATGCCCTCTTAGTACATAGTAAAATGTAGTTATATTAACCCATCGATCAAATCAAATACTTGGAAAACTTTTAAAAAAAAAGTATATCGTACCTAACTTTTCCGTACTAAAGTAGGAAAACCAGCTGGCAAAAGAAAACATAAATTAAATAAGAAAAGTGTAAAGAAATAGATTTATTTTAAATGTTTTTTTTTCTAAAACCTAATGATACATATAAGAAAACATATTGCCTGCAAAAAATAAATTAAAATTAAAATAAAATAAAAAAACTAAAATATTGGAATATAAAATAAAACATTTAGCCGAGTTTATATTTTTCTTAAAAAAAAAAAATAGTAATATTTAAGATGAACTCGTTCTCCTTTGGCACATGCGCAGTGGAGCTGGTCCCAGAGAAAATAAGGGGTGTGCTCGGGAGCGTGCGACGCTGTTGCGCATGCGCGTGTAGCAAATCACGGGCGCCGTCGAGCCTCACACACACACGCACACACACACACGCACGCACGCACGTCAGCCGCAGCAGCAGCAGGAAAGACTTGGAGTGGACGTGGGTTCGAGAACTCTCAGGTGAGACCAGGACCGGAGACGATAATGCGGCTCGTGGCGAGTCTCTCGCGGGCAAGTTGAGGCTCGTGCCGACGGTACCTGTCCGGCCCGGTGGTCCCGGTGGTCCCGGTCCACTGCAGCGCGCGCGGACGGACGATGACCGCCTGAAGGATGCAGCAGCCCGGCTGTGACACCGCCGGTGCCGGACGATGATGGAGAGCTCCAATGGTTCCGACACCAAAGCGGAGAAGAAGAGACCGAACCGGGCTCCGTCCCCGGCCAGACCCTTCCTCAAGGATGTCCACTCCCGCTCCTCCAAGTCCTCTGCCATCGTCCCCAAATCCCCCAAACTCAACAAGCAGCAGTGCTCCCCGGCACCGCTGCCCCATCCGAACCGGTCCAGGCGCAACACCCCCGGGCTCAAACCCGCCTTGCCCAAAAGTGCTCCCAAGTCCATAGTCCCTAAGAAGCCCTCCAGGATCCCGCAGCACACGGAGCCCAAAACGGTCGGGAGTCCGGTTCTGACGAAAGGAAAGAAAGGGAAGCCCGGTTCCGGTTCTCCCGGGCCTCTGACTCATGGATCCCCGATCCGGGTTCCGACCGGGGCTCATCTCCGGGTGGCTCAGACCGACAGCAGCTCGGATCTGTCCGACTGTCCGTCCGAACCTCTGTCGGACGAGCAGAAGGCGGTACCACCTGCCAGCAGCGACGCGGAGTCCGGTACCGGCTCCAGTGACCGGGACCAGCCGGGAGCGGAGAACCCGCCGCCTGATGCCCCGGCTAGCCGGGCAGAGTCGCCTCACGTTGTGGAGGAGAAACACCAACAGACCCAGGAGAAGGGAGTACCCGAAGAAGAGCTGCTGCGGGAGATGGAAGATCTCAGATCCGAGAACGACTACCTCAAGGTAAGACTGGACCCAGATGGTTTTTAACCCACAATGCTTCACTCCACTCCACTCTTGTCCAAACTAATGTTTTTTGATATTATTGATCAGTCCCAGGTCCCAGGTCCCCCTTAAAAAAAAATCATGTTAAACGCGAGACACTAGGGGGCGCTCACTTGGACGTACATCTGTCCACTCAGACGTCAGTCTAGTGACGTCACAACTAGATTGATTCTACAGCCTTTAAACCACTGCAGTGTTCGACGTCCCCCGAAGTTAGGCTTATGGGTCAAAGTTTAAATTATTAAAACTTGTAATATATCAATTTAAAATAAAAAGTATATAAATATACACTTACTATACTTTCTTAAACAAATATAGAACATTTCTTCTTGTAATTTCATGATCAAAGTTATGAATAAATGTATAATTTCTGATATAAAAAGCAGGATTTATGTATGTTCGGCAGGTTTAAACACACTGATTGGTGTATTTGCTAGCTTAGCTAGTAGCTAACAGTGCTATCTCAGGCATTGTGAGGATATATTTACTCCCTGTTAAACTTTGTATTCTTTAAAATCTGAATTATTTAGTTACACAACAAACTTATATTCTCTAATATTAAATTAAGGACATTTTATGACGTTTTAAACTGAATGCTGGACTCGCTAGCTTAGCTAGTTGCTAAAGCATTATGAGGTTATATTTACAATATTTGTTGAATGTTAAAAATGCTTTAAAATGTGAATTCAGTATATCTTTAGGTAAACTACAAAATACTAAATGTATTTAATATCACATTAAAGATACTTTGAAACTTAATGATGCAGTTGCTAGTTTAGCTTGTTGCTAAGTACGCTAGCTGAGGAATTGTTACACACGTTAAAACCTGTTGCTGATCTTCAGTTAAAACCCAAATTTAAATGTATTTAATATCACATTAAAGATACTTTGAAATGTTTAAACTTAATGCTGCAGTTGCTAGCTTAGCTAGTTGCTAAGTATGCTAACTGACAAATTTTTACACACGTTAAAACCTGTTTCTGATCTTAGGTTAAAACACAAATGTATATGTTTTTAATACAAAATGGAGAACGTTTTTTTATGAGACTTTAAACTGAACTTGACTTGCTAGCTTAGCTAGTTGCTAATACGTCTAGCTAAAGTGGTTATGGTTTGAAAGCTAACTAAAGTTCTTTACACATCTCTAAGGGTTTACTCCGGGTACTCCACTGGAGACTCAGAACTTTACGAGCACTCGGTTTTTAAGACGGCACTCAAGTCTTCTCTTCCTCCACCACTTCCTCTGTGATCTATTGATCTGGTCTTGACGACCGCCTCGATCCCCGCGCGTCCCTTTACACTCACGGGTCTATTTTTACGGGAAGGTCGCTCATGACCGGTCGTGACTGGACGCTTTCGACAGCAGTCGCTGCTCTCGCAGGTCACATGGTCGAGGAAGGTCGAGCGATACGATCTCAGGAGTGAAGGTCGTCCTGGATCTGATCGTCCTCGTAGTTTATCGTTCGTCGTCTGTCACAGAGTGAAGTTGATGATGTCGGCAACATTTGAACGACAGTAGAAGCATACAGTGTGTTTGTTAGTGTGTGTTTGTCTCATTGTGTATTTGTGTCATTAGTGTGTGGATGTGTGTGTCTGTTTGTTTGTCTCTTTATGTTGTATCTGTGTGTTTTTTTTAGTGTTTCAATGGGTTTTTTCATTGTGTCTTTGTGTTATTTTTTGTGGATGTGTGTGTGTTGGTGTGTTTTTTTTTTTTAGCATGTCTATGTTTGTCTCATTGTCTGTGTCGTTAATGTTTGTCTCTTTGTGTTGTTAGTATGTGTGTTTTAGTGTTTCAATGGGTTTTTTCATTGTGTCTTTGTGTTATTTTTTGTGGATGTGTGTGTGTTGGTGTGTTTTTTTTTTTAGCATGTCTATGTTTGTCTGATTGTCTGTGTCGTTAGTGTGTGTCTGTCTCTTTGTGTTGTTAGTATGTGTTTTTTAGTGTTTCTATGGGTTTCTTTTCATTGTGTCTTTGTGTTGTTATTTTTGTAGATGTGTGTGTGTTTGTCAGCATGTCTGTGTTTGTCTCATCGTGTTGTTAGTGTGTGGATGTGTGTGTCTGTGTGTTTGTCTCTTTATGTTGTATCTATGTGTTTTTTTTTAGTGTTTCCATGGGTTTTTTCATTGTGTCTTTGTGTTATTTTTTGTGGATGTGTGTGTGTTGGTGTGGGTTTTTTTTTAGCATGTCTATGTTTGTCTCATTGTCTGTGTCGTTAGTGTTTGTCTCTTTGTGTTGTTAGTATATGTGTTTTAGTGTTTGTATGGGTTTTTTTTTCATTGTGTCTTTGTGTTGTTATTTTTGTAGATGTGTGTGTGTTTTTCAGCATGTCTGTGTTTGTCTCATCGTGTCGTTAGTGTTTGGATGTGTGTGTGTTTGTCTCTTTGTGTTTACACAGGTTTTTTTACATGATGTCTTTATGTGATTTTTGTGACTGTGTGTGTGTTTTTTTCACCGTGTCTTTGTGTTGTTGTTTTTGTGGATGTGTGTTGGTGTGTTTTTCATCATGTCTGTGTTTTTCTCATTGTGTCTTATGTTGTTAGTGTGTGAGAGGATGCGTGTTTGGTAGTGTGTCAGTTTGTGTGTATTCATTTTGTGTGCATGTATTTTTGTCTATTTGATTTGTGAATGTGTCTATTTGTGTGTCTGTGTCAATGTATGTGCATTTCACTGTGTCCATGTGTTTGTTAGAGTGTTAAAGTGTTTGTATGTCAATGTGTATTTTTTTTAGCATATGTGTTTGTTAGTGTGTTGATCTATGATTGTGTATGTGTTTTTTGGTGTGTGTATATGTATCTGCGTGTGTGTTATTGTGTCGATGTATGTGTGTTTCTATTTGTGTTTGTTTTTCATTATTTCTATTTGTGTGTGTATCCTGTAGTATCTTTGTGTTATTGAGTTTGTGTGTGTGTGTGTGTGTGTGTGTGTGTGTGTGTGTGTGTGTGTGTGTGTGTGTGTGTGTGTGTGTGTGTGTGTGTGTGTGTGTGTGTGTGTGTGTGTGTGTGTGTGTGTGTGTGTGTGTGTGTGTGTGTGTGTGTGTGTGTGTGTGTGTGTGTGTGTGTGTGTGTGTGTGTGGTGCCGTGGCAACACCACCGTTAATCAGCTTCACTCGCTGGATTGTCTTCATCCCTCAGGACCTGCTCGTTGTCGAATGTCCCACCAGGATCAAACACCAGCGTCAGTCGACCAGCTGGGTCTCTGGGGTCTCCCCTTAAACCCCCCCCCCCCCCCCCACACACACACACTAACACACACACACCTCCCTCCATCCTCCTCCACTGCGTCAGGGATTCCCACCTCGGCTACATTAGCTGCTCAGTCATGCCCGACAAACGTGTCTAAACATCCAGACTGGAGACAGAAGACACTTTTTTTGTAAACTTCCACCGTTCTTCCTCGTTTGGATCATAATAAATGTTAAAATAACCAAAAATGACCAAAAATATTTCACCGTAAACTACTACAAAATCATTATGACCACCATTTATGACCTTTGAAATCTAAAACAACAATAATAGACAGTATTTATAACAATTTCAGAGGGTCATTGTTACACATTAATAACCACAATAAATACATCGATTAAACCTTAAAATAAATACAGTATTTATGTTTAATGTGTAATAGTATTTCTAGGAAAACTGGAAAAAAAAGTAAAGAAAAAACATTTATTTCTGGAAAAAAAATAAAAAAAAACGTTTTGTAATTGTGCTAAATTAATTTATTGAAGGAAGAAAACTCGCAATAATAAAGAAGTATTAGTAATTATACCAGATTATTTTGGGATATTTAGAATATACTGAGTGCATTAAATAATCTGTGTTTCTTGAAAATCTTTAAATAAAAATAAATAAAATAATTTTTCTCTATTTTCTCATATATTAGACACATTTTATTTTCTTTCTCAATAATATAAACTATTGGGTCTTGACGACCTTCCACTTACATTAAACCCAGATGTTAGCTTGTTGTATTTTCAGTCCTGATCATGAGATGAAAGGAGGCGAAGAAGAGAGTGCAGACAGGGTCGGGGGTGAAGGTCCAAACATGTGTTAGACGACTGATAGCTTGAGTCAGTGATGTTCATTCGTCCTGATACAGAAGTGCTGATGTGGCGTGGGTGGTCATAATGTTACGGCTGATTGGCGTACCTGAGATAAATATTTGCTCTCTTTGATTAGTTATTGATCGTCTCCGCGAGAGCCGCCGTGACGGAGCGACTTCTAAGAACCGAGGAGAGCTAGTCGAGGGTCGTCGATCGCAGATCAATGACCAGATTACGAACCCGATTGATGACTCGGCAATATTTACTGTTTACCGGATCGTCGTCCCGGCGTCCCGGGGCACCGCGGAGCCTCCGGCTCGCCTCTCGACGTGCGCATCGATCAGACGGATCGTTGGCGTCGTCCTCGGATCTCTGCCGCATGTTTTAATCTGCGCTAATCGACGCGTGTTCGTCAGGCGAGCGCCGACCTCATCACCGTCCGGTCCCGGGGGGAATGTGCTGAGCCAACACTTTTCGTGAGAAAAGTCAGACCAGTTTTCTTTTTATCAGAGCCTCAAAGAGAGGTTTAAATAGTCCTCGGAGGGGATCCTCCTTTGATCCAGAAACTTTTAAGAAGTTCTCGTGAAAATGGAAATCCTTATCATTATGACCAGTCGGCGGGGTCGTTCAAGGTTAAGATGGTCTGTCAATCAAGTGTTTTTAAAATTAGAATGTTGATTTGATTTCTAGGTGTGTACTGGCAAGGATTTGATGATGTAACAATATGATATATGTCTATTCTGTAGGGACAAGGATATATTTGTAGTATTGCTACTGTATCCTCTTGTCCTCAGTTGTAACTGCCTTCATTTGTTTTTCAAACCAAAATATGTACAAACATCAGCTATAAAAGCTGCTGGAGTCACTGTATCCTCTTGTCCTCAGTTTTAACTGCTTTCATTTATTTTTGAAACCAAAATATGTCCAAACATCAGCTTTAAAAGCTACTGGAGGCACTGTATCCTCTTGTCCTCAGTTTTAACTGCTTTCATTTATTTTTGAAACCAAAATATGTCCAAACATCAGCTTTAAAAGCTGCTGGAGTCACTGTATCCTCTTGTCCTCAGTCGTAACTGCTTTCAGTTGTTTTGAAACCAAAATATGTCCAAACATCAGCTTTAAAAGCTGCTGGAGTCACTGTATCCTCTCGTCCTCTGTTGATACTGCTTTCATTTGTTTTCAAAACCAAAATATGCCCAAACATTAACTTTAAAAGCTGCTGGAGTCACTGATCCTCTCGTCCTCAGTCTGGACTGGATCTTATTGTTCCTCTAGCTGCGGAGGACATGTTGACTGCTGCCATCTAGTGGTCGGAAGTTTAATTGCAACACAAAAATGAACAACCTCTGTGAACATTTGCATGTAAATTGTTAATAAAAATTGGAATAATCCCCTTTTATACACGCTTTATATTGAAGTATAAACCGTAAAAGAACTATGATAGATATACAATATTATTTGAAATAATGAATATCGCTACTGTATCGTGATTTATCGTTGTGTTGATAAATATCTTACAGCTCTATTGATTTCCTTCACTTTGGATGAGGATCAGCTCCTCTAAATTATGTTGGGAGTTCAGATATCTTCTGGTTTTGTTCACGAGTGAGGGAAGGATGAGGGAGACAGAAGCTTAGTCATCCTGTAGAGACTCAGAGTAGAACCAAGACCTCCTAGACTAGCGAGGTGTTCGGCCCGGGAGGAAGTCTCGGGTCGGACGCAGGACCCTCTCTGAGTGGAACATGACTCTGATCTTCAAACCCCTGCAGGATGAAGTGGACGAGCTCCGGGCGGAGATGGAGGAGATCCGGGACAACTACCTGGAGGAGGAGGTGTACCAGCTGCAGGAGCTGCGCCGCGAGCTGGACCGATCCAACAAGAACTGCAGGATCCTGCAGTACCGGCTCAGGAAGGCGGAGCAGAAGAGTCTGAGAGTCGCTCAGACCGGACACGTGGACGGAGAGATGCTGAGGAACCTGGAGCAGGACCTGAAGGTGGGTCTGATGGTTCCTCTGGTTCTTCTTTTGGGTCATATTTGTTTGTTTTTGTGTCTCTCTCGTCGAATGTGTTATGTTTTTTTGGGGTATTTATTGTTTTCGAAGATGTTTACTATTAAATAATTAAATAATTTATTATAAATTATAAATTAAATCATTTATTATTTTTAATTGTTTTTAATCATCATAATCTTCTTAGTTTTGTTGGTTCAATAATTCAATAATAATAATTCAATTGTTCTTGTTTTTTATCTTTAACAACATCTTAAATAATTCCTTTTCGACATTTATTTATATTTTCAAATTTTTTAATTTTTTTCACTTGTTTTGAAACCAAAATATGTCTAAACATCAGCTTTAAAAGCTGCTGGAGTCACTGTATCCTCTCGTCCTCAGTCATAACTGATTCACTTTGATGTTTTAATAGTTTAAGTTTATTCATTTATTTGTTGTTGTTTTTTAATTTGGTTCGTAGTTGTTTTTCAATTGATATTTTTAACACATTTTTTTTATTCATAGTTTTGTTTATATAATTAATTTGTCACCAACTTGTTTTTAGTGTTGTTGTTCCACGTTATTAGTGTTAAATTACAAATTATAAATCATATTTATAACTATCTTTGTAAAGGAAACATGTTTTTCTTTCTCTAATCTAAAATGTATTTTTTCTTTGACTTTGTTGATTTACGTTTTATGTACCTTGTTGTCCAATTTTATTTATTTTTTCTGCTCAAATGTAGTATTTTTTTTTAAACATTCTTTGAATACAGAAAAATATTCACATTTTTAATAATTCGAATCGAACAAATATTAGTTTTTTTGTGTGTTTATTGTCGTTGTCCTTATTTGATCCCCATTAAATTTTTTTTAATAATAATACTAATAATTGTGGATTCGAGCGTCTTGTGGACTTAAATATTTAAAAAATATATCAGGAAGTCTGACATGATTTCTCTCATCAAACTTGTATTTGTTTTACATAGTTGGTTGTTTAGTTTTCATTTTATTTTGTCGTATAATTTGGAAAATAACTTCTTTTTTTTCTCTCAAATTAAAATCAAGAATTTTCATAAACATTCTAAACGGCTTTAAATAGAAATTGTTATAATTCATTCAATATAAAATATTATATTTATTAACATTTAATATGTGTTTTTTTTCAAGTTATTAATGGTTTATTCAACAATTGGACTCGAACTGAGTCAAGCTCTCTCCTTCGTTTCCTCTCCTGGCGAGTCCTTGACCTCTGTGACCTCTGCGACCTCTGCGACCTCCGCAGGTGGCCAAGGACGTGTCGGTGCGTCTGCACAACGAGCTGGAGAGCGTGGAGGACAAACGCAGTCGAGCCGAGGACGAGAACGAGCTTCTGCGGCAGAAGATCATCGAGGTGGAGACGAGCAAACAGGCGCTGAACAACGAGCTGGACCGAACCAAAGAGGTGAGGAAGAGGAGGAGGAGGAGGAGGAGGAGGAGGAGGAGGAAGAGGAGGAGGAGGAGGAGGATGAGGAGGATGAGGAGGATGAGGAGGATGAGGAGGATGAGGAGGATGAGGAGGATGAGGAGGATGAGGAGGATGAGGAGGAGGAGGAGGAGGAGGAGGAGGAAGTGAGGAGGAGGAGGAGGAGGCGAAGGATGAGGAGGAGGATGAGGAGTTGGATGAGGATGAGGAGGAGTTGGATGAGGATGAGGATGAGGAGGAGTTGGATGAGGAGGTGAGGAGGAGGAGGAGAGGAGGAGGAAGTGGGGAGGAGGAGGAGGCGAAGGATGAGGAGGAGGATGAGGATGCTGAGGAGGTGGAGGTGAGGAGGAGGAGGTGAGGATGAGGATGAGGAGGAGGAGGAGGTGAGGAGGAGGATGAGGAAGATGAGGAGGAGGAGGAGCTGAGGAGGAGGATGAGGAGGTGGAGTGGAGGAGGAGGAGGTGAGGAGGAGGATGAGGATGAGGATGAGGAGGTGGAGTGGAGGAGGAGGAGGAGGAGGTGAGGAGGAGGAGGAGGTGGAGTGGAGGAGGAGGAGGTGAGGAGGAGGAGGTGAGGAGGAGGAGGATGAGGAGGATGAGGAGGTGGAGGATGAGGAGGAGGATGAGGAGGAGGATGAGGATGAGGAGGAGGATGAGGAGGATGAGGAGGAGGATGAGGAGGTGGAGGATGAGGAGGAGGATGAGGAGGATGAGGAGGTGGAGGAGGTGGAGGATGAGGAGGAGGATGAGGAGGATGAGGAGGTGGAGGATGAGGAGGATGAGGAGGATGAGGAGGATGAGGAGGATGAGGAGGATGAGGAGGAGGATGAGGAGGAGGATGAGGAGGATGAGGAGGATAAGGAGGATGAGGAGGATGAGGAGGAGGAGGATGAGGAGGATGAGGAGGATGAGGAGGATGAGGAGGATGAGGAGGATGAGGAGGAGGAGGAGTAGGATGAGGAGGATGAGGAGGATGAGGAGGTGGAGGAGGATGAGGAGGTGGAGGAGGATGAGGAAGAGGAGGGAGTTAATGGACGCGAGACCCTCCTTTGATGATGGTCCGGTTCAGAGCCATAAAGCCGAGCGATGGGTCCCGACGGGTCGTTTCACGGCCAGTTAGAGCGAGTTAACGGGTCGGTAACGACCGGTGAGTCACCGGCGTTGACGCGATGAAGATGATTTTAACTTTGAGGCTCGTATGTCAACACGTCAACAAGCTTAAGCGACTCGTACCCAGCGGTTCACGGGTCGTCCCGGAGGGTTCAGTTGGGTTAAGCCCGCTTGGCTGATCCGACACCAGACGCACCATCTGGTCCCGAGGCTCCCGAGAGGAAGTTTCCACGTTCCAAACATAACCAGATTAATCACATTGTTTTCATAACCATTGTCAGCAGGTGCAGAGAACCTGAGTGTTTACTGTATTATAACTTGATTTAAAATGTATTTTTCAATGTTTTCTGCACTGACATCATAGTCTTAGACGATTAATTAATATTAAATATTATTAATATTATTAATGTTTTCTGCACTGACATCATATTATTAGAAAATTAACTAATATTATTTATTAATAATATTATTAATGTTTTCTGCACTGAAATAAAAGTCTAAGAAAATTAACTAATATATCAATGATTCACGTTGTCATTGTGGGCTGATTTTCTTATTTATACTTAGTTAACAAGTCGATTTTTAAAACACCCGATATTTACCTTTTTTTTAATAGGATTAACTTTTTTTTTGTTAAAGGAAAAATAAGCTTAAAAAGATGCTCATAGTTCCACTTATTTTATGTCGGTTAATTTAAAAACAACTTGGATTTAATTTGAAAATTAATTAAAAAAACATTTATATCTTTAACTGAACATTTTCACAATCTAACATTATAAGTTATAGTATGTTATAGAATAATGACTCAATTAAAATGACTTATTATGGTGTTTTTTTCAGTTTTAATCAAAACAAATATGATTTTTGGGGGAAATAACATAGAAGTTACATTAAAAAAAAACTATGATTTAAACGATGCGTATAACACTTTACACGATTTAGTCAATTTAAAAAAAACAATTTGATTTAATTTTAAAATGAATTAAAAAAAAAAAGTAATTAAAAAAATCCTCTTTTCCTTTTGGAACAAAATAATAAAATATAGCTAAAATAAAAAAATCTTATGGTGTATTTTTCCACTTTATCTTTTCAATGTTAAATAAAATCCATATATCATGTTTTTTTGGGGGGAAAAATACTTTTCTAAAGGAAATATTTGGTGTTAAGATGATGAAGTATTTTACACCTTCACAACTGTCATTAAAAACGTTCCATTCACAGTCAAATCACCAACTTCTCAACTAGGAAGTGGATGATAATCGTATTTCCTGATTACAAGTGGAACGCTCCCTGTCACATTGAAGCTGAAGGAAAATATGTCAGAAAAATGACTTTTTGCATGTTTAAAATCCATGTTTTTTAACCCGCTTTAACGCCGTCCTACTTCCACGTCCTGAACCCCCGTCTCTAAATCACCGCCGGTTCTGACCCGGTGCCGAGAGGTACTTATCAGCCGCAGACGCCGCTCTGGGAGCGCGACAGAAAATCCATGTCTGGTCTGAAGCTCTCTGGCTGGATATCTGACACCCGTCACTTTACCGACATGTTCTGGAGACGCTGGAGTCGACGCCGGCGTCGACGCAGTCGCAGGAATCTGCTTCAAACAGACCCGGGTGCTCCCCCAAGATGTGGCCCAGAAAAACAGCCCCAAATTCTCTTTCTTTGTCTCCCATGTTTACGGAGATGCGGCGGCTAAGATTAGCATCCGAGGGCGGAGAGACGTCTGCAGGCTTCTGTGTGTCGCTGACGTCAAGCCATGCTGGTTTTTTGGGTTGAAAAACGGTTGAAAAATGCTAACTTTGGCAGGAACATGTTGGAACGGTAACCAATCAGAGCCCGGATTGTATTTTGTGAAAATACGTCAAGTAGAAGGATAAAACTAGCCTCCAAATATACAATATATATCTATATGTTCTCATTAGATAAAGGTACAATTCTGACTTTTTTGATCCACCATTTTGACTCTCCCCCAACCTTAGACCCTCCCGAGCAGTTCGACCTACTTTCTTAAAGACACATTCGTCGATTTAAAATTACATTTTTTTAGGAGGTCTCCCGTACTATTGTTTTGTTCAACTGGGAAGGGGTCCTGGGTCGGACCTGGCAGTCTCAGTTGACCAGGGAACACCTCGTGGGTTTTTTCTTGGAGAAGGAAGTCTTTATTTCGGCTACTTTCAGAAAGTAAAAACAAATAAATATATACAGTATATATATAAGTATATATGTACGTACATTTATATGCAACATGATAATAATTGAATGAAAAAAGCAGATCAACAATTAAAATAATTATACAATAAATTATAAAAAAGAAACTTATTAATTAAATTAATCATATTTAAATTTAATAAGAAATGAGATATAAAACAAATGGTTATAAACCTTTTTTTTTAATGTAATGTTGTGCAATTTTCAATTAAAATATAGAATATTATTATTATTATTATTATTTCAATGTAAATACATCTACAAAGGAAAAAAAACTTTTACATACATTATTTTTTTACTTAAAATAAAAACATAATCATATTTGATTTAATGTTTAAATTGATAAAACATATATAATAATAATATTGTTTTATAATCTTACAATTGGGAAAGTTTCAGTTAAAAATATAATATTATTTTTGAGAAAAAATTAAAAAATTAATAAATTTTTTGAAATTAGATTTTGCTGATTTTTCCACTTTTACTTAAGTTAGTAAAAATAAAACATTTTTTTATAATGAATTAAAAAATAACTATAAACATTTTTATAGCGCAATATTGTAAAATTAAATTGTAAAAAAAAGTGGAAAATAAAATTAAAAACGACACGGAAAACAGGATATTTTAAGAAAACCTAGCCACACTCATCCTTCCTTATAGAAAGCAAGCTCCTTATACATATTTTTTAACTTTCTAAAGTAAACCTTTTTTTATTTACAATACAAAATACAGATAGATGTCCTAAGGAAAAGCAGAGATAATAAAAAGTGAACAAATATTAAGAATCATAGAGAGAAACTCAGTTCTAGATCATTATTGATGTCTTGAAAATGAACAAAATGAACATTGTGTCAAATCCAGATTTCAACAGTTTTCAGCTCATTTATAAATATTTGCTCTGATTTGGTCCCGGAGCGAGAGCACATGAGATACCATGGATTACTGGTGACAGGTCCGCGGGTTGGTTATCAGAACACAACCAGGTCAGGGCTCGGCGGGGGGTCCAGAAGCTGGTCCTGCTCACGCTTCATTCAGAAAACACCCCTCGGGGGGAACTCCGGTTTCCTCCCACTCGAGCCAAAACTTCTGCATCGTGAGGATATTCCAGCCGAGCTGGATTTAAACTCCGTGAATTGAAGTGTAATTTCATTTATCTCCGTAGAGACGGGATTATTTTCGTGGATTATGTTAACTTCGAGTCTGGAGGTTGAGTCCTGGTCGTCAAAGGTCGATTGAACCCAAAAGCAGAACCGATAAAACAGATTATTGATCCGCTGACCCTGACCCAGTTCGCTTGGTGTCGGAATGTTGGGAAAAAAAAGTCAAAGTTGTTGAAAAAGATGGGATCAGAACCGAAAAGGGAAAAACCTTCTCCTGCTTCTTTGAAGCTTCGTCGTCGTCGTCGTCTCCGCCTCCGTGGTTTCCTCGCGTTACAGGGAAAAGTGCGGGAATCTCATTGACCTAGTTAAGCATCTCCAGCGAGGAGAAGAAGAAGAAGAAGAAGAAGAAGAAGCGAAAGAATCTGCGACATCCATGTGCAGCGGAACAACACACTGCAGCAGAGAACAACG
The DNA here is from genome assembly GCF_982586985.1 of Callionymus lyra. NCBI lineage: Eukaryota > Metazoa > Chordata > Actinopteri > Syngnathiformes > Callionymidae > Callionymus > Callionymus lyra. Next base: position 18,824,875 of record NC_141833.1, read on the forward strand.
TAGATCATTTGAAATATTGAAGCGTTTTATTTATTAACATTTTGTTTTTAAGTATAAATGAATACATACAATTTTTAAAATATATATATTTTTTTTTTTAAATATAGTTTGATATTCTAATAAACGTGTAAAAATGTTTATTTATTTGTCTTCTAAATTTAATATAAAGAAACATAAATGCATTTTTTTTATATACATAGTTCAATAGTTAACTAATTCATTTTTGCTATTTTTAGTATTTTAAATTCAATATAAATAATGTTGGGTGTAAAAGGGCCATCATTTAATTTAAAGAAAAACATTTTGGAATAAAAACAATTATACATTTTCAAAATTATAATTATTATTTTATTCCACTTATTAAAAAGAACATTTAAAATGTATTTTCTAAATTCAATTATTTTTTTATTTTATTTGTAGGCTTTAAATATATAGATGTAGGTATAATAGAGCCATATATATATATATATTTTTTTATAAGTATAATATTTTAAACTTTTGTTTTTTTAAACGTTTCCAAAAAAAAAAAATCTTAGATGTTATGATTCTAAAAATTCAAATGGATTTTCTTAAATCAATGTTTTCTTTTAGATAATTTGTAGGCTTTTAAAGTCAATTTAAACAATGTCTGTATAATATTTATTGAATTTAACAGGCTATACATTAAAAATATTTGATAAAGAAAATTATTTTTTTGGTATCATTATATAAAGAAAAACAAAAAGCAAACAAATTCATTCTTTTAATATAGAAAGAATTTAAATTAATTATTAAAATAATAATAATAATAATACTGGTCATTAAACACCTTCATAGTTTGACCTCCTGCAGCTTAAAGATACATTTTGTTGTCTCAAAATACAAGTTTAGACACATTTAAAAAGGAACAAAATAACCTTTTTGTCCCAATATTGATATACACAATAATTTGTCGACTCTTTTTTTTTTTTTTACTGTATTGCCCAAAATCCCCTTGAATTGCTACCAATATCCGAAAAACATCCGTCTTAAAAATGATCACATTTTGAGCGTACAGTACTAAAAATGCTCACACCGTTTTGGGGAACATCTACCCCACCTTTAAAAATGTGTTTACTAATTTATTTTTTCGCGAAATCGATCTTCCTGTGGGGTTTAAAACGTCATTTTGTTGTTGTTTTCCAAATGATTTTGGGTAACGGCACTGGAGGCTCATGGGTAATAAATGAAAACACACCGACATCGTAACGAATCCATCGTCGCACTTTCATCGCTGGACAGCAGCTCGAGATTCTGTGAATTGATTTAGTTTCTTCCTAAACAAGGCTGAGAAATAAAGTAGTTTGCCGATGACACTCGCATCTACTCATTAGAGCGACGTTTCGTCTCTTTTACTCGCGGATCATTTATTCGGCGCGACAGCCGGCGGCGGCGCTGACGCCTCGTTCCTTTGAAGTGGCGTGAAGAATGAGATTCCTCCTCCACGTGTCTTTTAGATGCATCTCAACACACTTTTTGAAAAGTGAGTATCAAAGCAGAGGAGACGCCACAAAGCGTCTGTCGGTGAGTCTCGGGGGTGATTTCCTCGTCGGGTTTTGATCACGGGCTCGTTTTATTGAGCGGAGATCAGGGTCGTCGCTTTCATATTCAGAAGCTGTGATTCTCAAAACAATGTGTTTTGAGTCTCTTGACGTCCAGCTGGAGAATCAAAGTACGACTGTTAGCTCTTGAATGTCTGTTTACTTCATTCATATCATCCATATTTATGGTCAAAACATATTACACTAGTGAAGATAACTTTCACCGCAAAATGACTGCAGTTATTAGCGGCTAACCACGTTAGCGGCTAGCACCGTTAGCAGCTAGCACCGTTAGTGGCTAGCACTGTTTGCCGCTAGCACTGGTTATCGCTTGCAATGTCAGTTGCTCGCACTGTTTGGGGTAACACTGTTAATCGCTAGCACTGTTAATTGCTAGCGATGTCAGTCTCTAGCACTGTTTTCGGCTAGCACTGTTTTCCGCTAACACTGTTTTCCGCTAGCACTGTTAATCGCTAGCACTGTTAGTCGCTAGCACTGTTTGCGGCTAGCAATGTTTATCGTCTAGCACCGTTATTCGCTAGCCATGTCAGTCGCTAGAACTTTTAGTCGCTGGCACTGTTAGTCGCTAGCAATGTCAGTCGCTAGCACTGTTTGTGGCTAGCACTGTTAATCGCTAGCAATGTCAGTCGCTAGCACTGTTTGTGGCTAGCACTGTTAATCGCTAGCAATGTCAGTCGCTAGCACTGTTTGTGGCTAGCACTGTTAATCGCTAGCAATGTCAGTAGCTAGCACTGTTTGTGGCTAGCACTGTTAATCGCTAGCAATGTCAGTCGCTAGCACTGTTTGTGGCTAGCACTGTTAATCGCTAGCAATGTCAGTCTCTAGCACTGTTAATCGCTAGCAATGTCAGTCGCTAGCACTGTTTGTGGCTAGCACTGTTAATCGCTAGCAATGTCAGTAGCTAGCAATGTTTGTGCTTAGCACTGTTAATCGCTAGCAATGTCAGTAGCTAGCACTGTTAATCGCTAGCAATGTCAGTCTCTAGCACTGTTAATCACTAGCAATGTCAGTCGCTAGCACTGTTTGTGGCTAGCACTGTTAATTGCTAGCAATGTCAGTAGCTAGCAATGTTTGTGGCTAGCATTGTTAATCGCTAGCAATGTCAGTCGCTGGCACTGTTTGTGGCTAGCACTGTTAATCGCTAGCAATGTCAGTAGCTAGCACTGTTTGTGGCTAGCACTGTTAATCGCTAGCAATGTCAGTCTCTAGCCCTGTTTGTGGCTAGCACTGTTAATCGCTAGCAACTTTTATCGCTAGCACTGTCAATCGCTAGCACTGTTAGCGGCTAGCACTGTTAGTCGCTAGAACTTCTACATATCCTCATCTTGACCCGAGAATCACCTCCGAGCTCTGAATAAGGAACAAGAATCCCTGTCAATAGGAAGATTATCCTGCCGCGTCACTCTGAGGTAAAACATTTAATCTGCAGAGGATTATTTCGTTTTTAAAGGAAATACAATCATTGTGTCATATTTAGTCGTCGAACCTGCAAACGCCGACGAGCCGGAGGAAGTCGTGAGAACAGATCAACACGTTTTCTAACACCTTTTTGATGAGGAATTTGAAATCCATTGTTATTTTTCTGCTGAGTCGGATAAAAAGGTTTCAAATGTGTTGAAACCAGGATTCTCTGAAGCGATGAACTCGTAACTGGAGTCAAGTTGTCGTCACCACTGAGTGTTTCCTCTTGAAAGAACAACATGTTTCAGACCCGCTGCAGAGAAATCATCTCCACCAGAGATCCACTCGCACGCCGTGGTTATGGCTGCGGTTATCATTTAGTCATGACTTCCTCCGTGCAACATACAAAGTCACGTGTTCTTAGTATGTCCAGGTCTCCCACACACACCACAGTTGAAGAAAAAACACGCTGCTGCTTCCACTGTGGAAATATTCTGAGGGTTTTGCTTCCAGAACTAACAAGTATCGAACCGAAATAGAATTCTTTGTGTGTGAAAGGAAAGCTTGGATGAGTCGCTGCTATATTCTCACCGTGAAGAAGCGTGTTTGTGTATTTATGTAGCTTCCATCAGACGCCGCTGACTCAAGGTACTTCTTCTTTTACACTGACAGAAATAAGAAGTTTTCTCTCCAGTGAGTCACCATCAGTAGAAACGGGAGTGAAGGAAAACTTTCGGCAAAGTTAGCAGCTAGCACTGTTGGTCGCCTCAACTGTTGAAAGGTAGCACTGTTGTTCGCTAGCACTGTCAGCCGCTAGCACTGTTAGTAGCTACCACTGTTAGCAGCTAGCATTGTTATCTGCAAGAACTATTAGCAGCTAGCACTTTAGCGGCAAACACTGTTAGTAGCTAGCACTGTTAGCAGCTAGCACTATTAGTCGCTAGCACTGTTAAAAGGTATCACTGTTGTTCGCTTGCACTGTTAGCCGCCAGCACTGTTAGTAGCTAACACTGTTAGCAGCTAGCATTATTTGTCGCTAGCACTGTTAGCTGCTAGCACTGTTAACTGCAAGCATTATTAGTCGTTAGCACTGTGAGCAGCTAGCACTGTTAGCTGCTAGAACTCTTAGTCACTAGAACTGTTAGCAGCGAGAACTGTTAGTTGCTAGCACTGTTAGTAACTAGCACTGTTAGCAGCTAGCATTATTTGTCGCTAGCACTGTTAGCAGCTAGAACTGTTAGCGGCAAACACTGTTAGCAGCGAGCATTATTAGTCGCTAGCACTGTGAGCAGCTAGCACTGTTAGCTGCTAGAACTGTAAGTCATTACAACTGTTAGCAGCGAGAACTGTTAGTAGCTAGCACTGTTAGTAACTAGCACTGTTAGCAGCTAGCATTATTTGTCGCTAGCACTGTTAGCTGCTAGCACTGTTAACTGCAAGCATTGTTAGCAGCTAGCTTGCAATTACGCTAAATAATACACTTATTTTATTAAAGTTAAGTGATTATATTTAATTCATTTTTATTATATTTATTTCATTATTTGATGCTGAGAAGCTGAAAAGATAAATGTAAGCTCAATATTTTTAGTTAAATATATAATATGTACGTGTCAGACCCTCTTCATGATAAATCCCTGTTGATCCGTGTTATACGCCCTGAATGGAGGAAAGTGGGGCGACCTCGTTCACGCCCGTCCTGTGACAGACGTCCTTCTGTTGTCTGCTGTGACCGGCGTCACTTTGAATCATATTTCCTTGTTATGATGATGATGGTGATGATGATGATGATGATGATGGTGATGAAGGACACGAGTGGCTCTGGTCCAGATCTGGACGAGTCCTAATTAACGTCGACTGGAAATGACTCTGTTTCTCCCTGAGCCAGTGATGAGAAGATTGATTTTTATGAAGATGTTTTTAGCAAATGAATCTGGAAGATTCTTTTGTGCCTGGATTGAACCGGATTATGATCAGAGTTAACATTAACAGTTAAACTGCATCAATAATGCTTTAAACAACATATTTTTCTCCTCCTTAAACACTTTAAATAGATCTGATTATCTTGTAGGTGGACAATTATTATTTTACTTAATATATGTTTAAATAAATATTAAAATGTCTAAATAAATTAATGGATAAACAACCTTGATTTTTATTTTTATCAAAAGGTGCCACATATATATATATAGATTCACACATTTGAATTATTTATGTATTTCGTAAATTCAACATGTTTTATTTTAGTATTTATACATTTTGCTTTTTATTAAAATCCTTTTCTTCTATTTTTCAACTTTTATTTTGAAATGTCTCTGACATTAATCAAATAGAAAAATATAAATGAATAAGGGTGTAAAAGTGTAATGTATGAATTCATAATTTAATAATGGAGGAATAACAAAATACATAAGTAATTAAATGACATCTAAATGAAAGTTTAAATGTGTTGACGTACATCAGAATATAAAAAGTGATTTTATTTTGTATTATATTAAATATATTTAAAATTAACTTAACATTGACATATTTTTCAATAGTTAAATCATTTTTGTATTAAAGGTTGAGTTTCTTTTCATTAAAAAAATATTCAATCATTTGTATATTGACAGTTTTTTTGTTGTTTATTTAAATTGATTTAATTTTAATCAGATTATTTTTTCTTCTATTGTCGATCATTTTAAATTCGTTGTTGTCCGTCGCCCTATTTTACCAACTTTTTTCTAATATTGAATTTAATTAACTACAAATTAATTATTTTTTTCTCCCAATAATTCAAAAATATTTATCAGAAAATTAAACTCCATCTTTAATTTTGAAAATATAAGATTTTTAATTATTAAATAATTAAAAAAGAAAATACTTAAAACTTAATTAATTTTTAAAAAAAAGAAGGAAATTTTGTGTAGAAATATATGAATAAATATATATAAACACAGAAACTGCAGCGTTATACAACATAAATATTTATTCACGTCTTTATTTTTTAACGTAAACATTGAGTAATGTATTTATACATTCATTATAATTAAGTTGATAACAATGAATTGACGTGTCAATCAAACCCTTCGTCGACCTTGATTAAAACAGTTTATCAACGATCATTTAAAAATGCTGGCGTCCTCCTGCAACATAACCAACATGGCGTCCACACGGAGCAGGAAGTCTATTTAAAGTGTTATTACCTGCTCCAGGCTCCTGCAGAGGAACAGGATCAGAACTCGTTTCATGTCCGGAACCAACGCGCCGATATCGCCCCCCGCTGTGATTACTCAGCACTTTTACCCTCTCAGCGGCTTTAGTGGAGTCTGTGATCTCTGCACAAGTGTTGCCTCCCGGACCCCTGTACCCCTGTACCCCCTCCTCCTGGACAGTCATCATTTATAGCCGTTAGCATGTCGAGCTTTGAGACTCGACCTCCAGACGGAGACGCTTCGAGGACTTTATCACCTGAGACTCCTTTTTTTTTATAATCTGCTGAGTCGGCGCTTCTGGTTTTAGTCCAGGCGAGCCACGAATACTTCCACCTGAGAAAGACCAGCTGGTCGCTCACTTTGTCGACTCATGTTTGTAAAATAGAAGATGATCTCAGCTCCAGATCCAGATCCAAATGGAGTCACAGTTCTAGAGGAAAATGACGGTGGAGCTCAGGACGTGAAGGAACAATCGACCTTTCAAAATAAGAGTTGTGACTTTGAAGTAGTTCAGTTGAATCAGAATATTTAAATGTCATTTCAAATGTACACATTTTCATTGTTTCTATATTCTAAGGTTTGAATTTTGTTTTCATTGACTAATTGAAATTAATTATTTGTATATTTAAAGGTTTAATTCAGGTTTTTTTCATTTTTTTTTTCCAAGTAATTTAATTAAAAAAATCTAAAAAAGATTCAAGATTGTTATCTTTTTTTTTTTAACAATGGAGTTTGATGTTATAGTTTCAATAACTAAAAACATAATAATATAAATTATATATTTGTAGCCTTTTAACATCAATACAAAAATGTTTGGACTAAAGTTCAAAGATTTTTAATTCAAATGACTATGATATGAAAAATATAGATTTTTGAAATTTGATTTTTAAAACTTTATTTGTAAAATCAAATAAATACTTTAAATCAGTTGTTTTGGCACTATTGTACTTTGAGTTTTATATTGAATGAAAAAATATATTTTTAAATTTTGAATTATAACTGGGATATTAAACTCTATGTGTAAAAAACAATAAAGAATAAATATTCAAATGTTATTATTATTTAAAAA